>NC_142521.1:45715964-45900964 GCF_964205215.1 Stylophora pistillata
ACCCTTGTAGGAACCTTAATAAGGCTGTCAAGGTCATAAATATCACACAAGTCCAGTAAACATTGACCCTCCTTGTGATTGTCAAGTGGGTGGAGGATATCCGAATTTAAGTCCCCGGTACAAATCACATTGTCAGAGAGGCTGTTAGCTTCATCGAGAAGATCGCAGGGTTCGCGTTTGAATTAATGTGTTGTTGTCTGCAGATGGAGGCTTATAAGCGGTAATATATGCAAACTGTCGTTAACCGATATTCATGTCAAACAACATTGATTCGACACATTTTCCTCTCAATTTCTTCCGAGAGGCGGCTATATTGTCTCTGACGTATACTACGATGCCTCCGCCGCCTTTGACTTTGTCACGACGATAAAAGTTAAAGCCGTCGACCTGAAATTGTGAGCTCGGAAAAGTTGAGTCGATTTTAGTTTCTTGTATTGTCAAAATGTCGAATGCATTAGTAGCTAGCCATAGTCGAACCTCATCGAACTTTTTTTGCAGACTGTTAATATTGAGGCAGGCAATAACACATTGTCTTCTGTGCTCGATTCTAATTTCTTTTATCTTGGCTAGAACTTCTTCAGTATCGGTCGATTCATCTTCGAGCTCCTCGTCTTCACAGTTGCTCTCGTTCGAAGTGAGTGAACCAGTTTCGTCAAAGAAAGAGTCCGGTAGTTTAAGCAGAGAGTAGAAAGCACATGTCCATTCCAAGTTGGGATGTTGTAGATAGTATTTAAATCCAGTAACAGTTAATTTGAGACATTCTGCGTGGGACCAAGTATCACAAGACGTGTACAAGATGGCGTCTTGTTTCTTTCTCATTGGCCTGCTACACTCGCCACATGCGAACTTGGGCTTACCTTTGCCTTTCGCAGGGCCGGGACTCGACGATATATCGCCGCAGACGAGTAGGTCCCGTTGTATTTGGAAGGTACTCGCGCCGTTCGTGCTGTACTGAACTCTCCCGGCGAAATATCGGACCGCTCGAGAACGACGTCTAAAAGGAGAAATGACCACATGCTTTTCTAGAAAGTACGCGTCTGAAAGCAAATGTGAACTGTACAGTTACTTGGACATATTATGATGAATTTCTAAAAAGGTTAGAGTAGTCTCTTAAATCTACAAAAAAAGGACCAAATAATCTTTATTTTTGAGGTTACTGCAGATTTTCAAAGTGTTCAAGGTAGATTTTCTCGGTAACCAGTAGGAATGCACGTTTTGCACTCGATGATTAGCTACTGCATGATTGGCACGGTGCAGTTTACTTGATCGTACTTGCGAATACACTTTACATTTGGCTTGCAATTGCTTACCACTAAACCATATCTTTGAAGCAATTCGTTCTTCGTATTCGACATTTTTTAGCGCTACGGCGATATCTACTTTTCAAGGGTTTTATTAAACTGAAAGCGATGCAGGTACAAAAGTTTTTCTGGAGGACTCCTCTTAAGGTATATCTGATCTTACTCTTCAGCGGTTGATATTTTGGTAGACATCTCGAATATTACCTTAGACATTAGCTTCGACTGCCAGATCTTCGTTTTCAGTAGCCGTAGTGGTATCATTTGGTGCAGTCCGTGCCCCTCTGGGGCAACCCAGTAGTTTGCGAAATTCCTTTCGGAAATCGTTATTATTGAAAGTGTAAATAAAGGGATTTATCGTCGAACTCAGAAAGCGGAAAAAGGTAACGAGTAATTCCGCAATTCGCGGACATGTTTCGGGGGAGAAGCGCTTCCAAAGTGCAAGTGCCCATAATGGAATCCAGCAACACAAAAACCCAGCGCCTACGTAGAGCAACACTCGGCTAATGTTTATCTCTTTCACTGTGCATCTCCTTGCTCTGGTGTTGTTAGCATTAGTCGTGTTCTGCAGCGATGGGACCACAATCTGTTGATGCTGACTGGTTTTGAAAAATATCTTGTAATAGCTGAAAATACCGATACACAGCGGGATAAAGAAAAGTACTCCGACCATGATGGTGTACTGAACGATTTGACTAGCAGCAGTTGGGTATGTAAAGGCACAAACTGCATAGCCACGGATAAAACCAATGTTTAGCCAACCGGTGAGTCGCCCAATTAACAGGTAAAGGGCCAGAGACATCCATAAACAACACACCCAGATCTTAGACCGGCAGGGAGAAAATATCTTGTTGTAACTGTTTGCTTTGACAATTCGTTTGTAGCGGTTAAACGCAGTTAAACCCATGGTTGCCGGAGTCACGTAAGTGGCGAAGGGGCCAATGAAACCTTGAATCTGGCATAGGGCGAAGCCGAAATCAAATCTTCCAATTATAAGTGTAGCTGATGCCAAAGGCATTTCTATCATTGCAACCAACAAATCGCTGATAGCAAGGGCAACGATGTACACATTGGTGGTTGATCGAAGATTACGGTTTCTGTACACTGCCAAACAGACAAGACTGTTTCCAGTGATGCTTATGATGTTCAATGCGAGGCAAACGGTCGATTCAATTATAAGAGCTGCCATGCTACGGTCTGGTAACTCCAGGGTAGACATCGTGTCTAAACAGAGAGGAAGATGAAAGGAGTTTAACATTAAAGATGAGTGCAGTCAATAGTTCTTCCATGCAGACAAAAAACCGTGAAATATTTTCGACTGCAGTGAAAATGATCAGAGATTATTCGAAGGGTTTGTTTCCGTCGCTGGTATTGGTATTCATCAAACCCCCTCTGATATCACTTTAATTCAAAGACCACTTAAACAGGATAAAACAGTCAAACGAATTAATGACTTTCCTTAGCAAGTTAGAGTTCACCAGGATTGCTACTTTACTAATTGTGGGAATGAGAAACAGACAAGCACAAGCATCTTGTCACTCATTCTGTTCCAAAGTGATTGACTTTAAAAGTCCATGCCAATACCCTTTAACCTACGGACTTGTTACAAGAGAGAGAGGGGGGCTAAATGGCATCTGGGTGACTGTGTTTGTGTGCTTGCTCGCCCTTGGAAGTTGTTAAGATGAAAGACTGACGTCAGACGAGACCTCGGAGACAATTCCAGCGCTGTAAACACGCTCATAGCCTGAGTTAGACAAAGGTGACCATCTCATATCTTTCTTTGTTGAAAATGTCTGTCAATGCTTTTGGCTTCTTCTCTCTGCATGCTCTGAACTCCTTCATTTACATACAGCTTGTAAAGGTACGTGCAAAAATTCGCTTTTTGTAAATTATAATTAATGTCGGAAAAAAGTGAAACCCATATGCCCGAAAGTGACACCTGAAGCACAAGTTAATGTTTTGACGCACTCATTTAGTTGTTCCTATGTCATTTGTTCAATTACTAATCGAGATTGGCCGGATTAAAACTGTGCTACAAAACGCCGAAGGTTTCATTCGTTACACTGCATATATGTAGCTTTCCTCCAATTTTCGTAAACAAGGCGTTGAATACTGATGTTTGCATTAAATTTGAGAACCCAAACACAGACGAATTTACCATCAAATACTTGTTGCCCCTCCTGTCTGCTTGGGTGTAGTCTCCTCGTAAAATGAAAAGTTTTCCTAGCGGAGACAGATCTAGAAGCGGAACAAGAAGTCACTTTCATTCTTCTCCAGGTGCTTGGAGCTAAATAGCATTTGGCTAATCATCTCCGCGCCAGCCAATCGCGCACATTAATTAGCATATATCACCATTCAGTATGGTGATATATGCTAATTAATGATAACTCCTTTTTGCCCGATGACAGTCTTACGCGGTTTTTGAACTTAATTTGGTTCTTAAGAATGAGAAGGATCTTTAAAGAGACGAAATTATTGATATACTTTAACATGGTGACACGATGAAAATTTCATTTTGACGTCAACTACGTCTTATTTCAAAATTTTCCATTAGTAGCAATTTGAAAACAGATCAACAAACAGGTCACAGGTACGCTCTACAAACAATTAGCACAAATTGAAAGAATATTGAAGATCTAAAGGAAAACTTTGTTGGAAACAGCTTTTTGATATTATTTTCCAAAATTTTCCGTCGTAAATTCCTGATCAGTAAAACTCGTAAAAATTCAATAAAACGTTTTGTTTTTGCTTTCCACGTGAGATAAACAAATATTCGATACGCATCAATACACGATGCATATATCATTTATCGGAAACAACGCTCATCTGTTAGTAAATTCTATTTCAAGGTATTACTTAATTTCAAACAGCACACCAAAGTTCAGAGGTGTACCCCTTTACGTTTTTAAACGCATATTTAAATTTCACAGTCAAAGCGTCAGTTTAAGTCCCGTTTCTGCACGTGGATTTGAAAACTCGCTCTTGAAGTCTCTACGTTAATGTTTAAAATTACTAATTATCATTAATTAAACTCTAGTAGCTATTATTATTAATTTCTTACGTTCTATGTCTTATTATTAAAAACTAGATCATTGGGTAATGCAACTCAAGACTTTTTATTGGCTTAGCCATTATGGTATATCAGCCAATTACCATAATCTACGAATATGGTAAGCGTATGTGTCAGCTTAAAGTTAAAAGGGAGCTAAAAAATTTAATAAAATTTAATAATTTAACGTTTTTAATAAAACAATTATTGTTGGATATGAGATGATTATAGCCAACTCGGCGCTACGCGCCTCGTTGGCTATCTATCATCTCATATCCAACGCGCGCTCGTGGAATAATTAATTATAGGTTCTTGCTCTTCTAATGTAAATCCTAGCTATTTGTGAATATGTGTATACCTATTTCTATCTATTCATTTACTTGATTTTAATATTGATGTATTTTGCTAAATTTCATTGTAAGTTATAAAATCCGCCCCGATTAGCGTTGCTACATGCGGGTTGTATAAATTTATAAATCTGTTAAATTTGTTTAGTTTTTATAATAAATGTGTAAATGTGTTAATGTGTTTAACTCACGGCTAGAAATTTGAATTTAGACATCTGCAATCCTTTTTCAGTCTCCTCTAGCTCTGACTGTCTCAGTCCAATCTTATTTAGTAATTCTTCTCGTTTTGGCTGTTTTGTACCAAATTAACCCTAAATTTTGTGACTTAAATTGTTTTCTAACGAAAGGGATGATATATCTTAATGGTCTATGAGGATAGTAGAATAGTCGAAAGTTTTTAATCTTTTCAATTTGAAAACGTGGCAATCTGCTTTTTATGAGGTAAATGAGCCGAAACTCTATGCAAAAAGAGTTAGCTGTTCCGGTTTGTCAGAAACACTCAGCGCTCTTTGGTACTACTCTCTGGCTTTTATGACGATGCACAAACATGAGTAACTTTCACCGAGAGAAAATGAACTCGTGGTTTCGTTCTTTCCCAGAACCACTGCCAATACCCGAAACCGAAACACCTAAAAAATGTCATCTGTAATGCACTGTAAATCTGTAAATTACATGATCCGACGAGGTGGGCGAGTGGTTAAGGCGTTGAACTGCTAATCCAATGTGCTCTGCATGCGTGGGTTCGAATCCCATCCTCGTCGATGTTGAATATTTTTAGTCTTATCATGAGGTAATTCTAAGTAGACAAAACGCAGATTTGAACTCGACCTTAAAATACATGGGTTTCGTATTCTTAAAGACTGGGTAACTGAGAATTGCCTTAGTTACGAGACATACTTTTGCCTGAAACTCTGCATAATGCCTATCGTAGCTAAAGCAATACTCTTTTTCAACGATTGACCCAGGAAAGCCGGTTTACAAACTTACGACAGATTCTCCTCGACAGGTGTCAGTTTCGAAACTGACCCATCACAACCGAATTACGCCACTTGGGTCTTACAGCCAATAACTTCACGGCTCGACTGACCAACTAATTTACACGAACCAGACCAAGTACACTGGACTGATAACAACTTTTCAATTGACCATACAGAGGATTTCCGCTCAGATTATCGTAACGTCAGTCACCACCACGAGTTGCAATAGCCCTTCCCAGGACTACTCTAGCCCGGACGATCGCACTACACAATCACAAATCCTTATTGCACACTAAATCAAGATGCCTTGGAAAATTCTCATTTATCTCTGACAAAGTGAATAGCTTTCTGTTTACTCAATTGAGTTGACGCTCTGACGAAAAGTAACGCGCGAAACGTCAGCTTTGAAACTATTTACGGTGGCCAATTTACTTTTTCAACTCAGTTGCCTTGTTTATACCTGCCGACGCAGCACCACAGTTTCTTAAGAAACTTACCCCCTTTTTTCAGTTTTCTGTTGACTTTCATAAATCATTTCTGAATCAATAAACATCTTAAGAAAAACAAAATATTTAAAATTCATCTTTGATTAGAAGTGCGTCATTTAATGAGGCCAATTCTTGTAGTCTATCCTTATTAGGAAACGGCCAAGGTATAGAGATCTCGAAGCTAACTCCGTCCTTCCATACAGCGACAGGGACAAAGCGCCGTTTAACTTTTCTTATCTGTGCGTTACAGTCTTCAAGGTCCATGTCAACATCTTCAAGGCGCAAAACCGTAATGTCTGCTGCACGATCCACGTCCAGCGATCCAATCATATTATTTCGTCCAATGGCAATCGCGGGTGTCATAGTAACAGCTTTAAAGACGTCATTCAAGGGCATTCCCACGTGCAGCATTTTCGTCATCACAGTCAATAAGTCGTAAGCAGGGCCCTCTACAGATTCTACGTGCAAATCAGAACTGATTATGTCTGGCCAGAAGCCCTTTTTTGCACAAATCTCTGCGACAGTCCATGAGAATGACCCAGCTCCATGACCCACGTCAAAAAGAACCCCACGTTGGCGAGCTTCTAAAACATCACTGTAAATGTGTTCGTTTGGGCCGATGATGGTACTTGGCCAACCATGAAAACAATGAGTATAAATATCTCCAGCACAAAGGCTTCCGGGACATGAAATGTCTTTCCCTACATGTTTGAATCAAAATAATTAGAATTATTATTTTTCAGCCGGCAGCGCACTTCGGAAATATGAAGCGAATCCTGTGTTCTGATTGGCTATCTGAGTGGACAAGATGGGCCCATCTTGCCTCGACGTCACCCAACCTGATCCTGATCCGCTAAAAAAAAATTGCGTGGAGTGGACTAACAAAGTTTGTAATGTTTTGACAATGACAGCGATGGAGTCACAAAAAAGAGGAGAAAGATGAAAGGGAAGAAAACTTAACGCCTCTCACGGATTTATTGCGCCACAATTAATGTTCGATTTTTTTACCAGCTCTCGAAATAAACAAGTCATTCTTGATTCTTATCATATCTACATGTTTTTTCTGTATAATAAATCCTTTATTGACCAAGCCTGTTCAGTCAAGATGGCTGGATATTTGCGTCCTTTTTTTTTTGCGTTTTTACGGACTTCGACTCCATCTCCGTCGATAAAAAACGCAAGGAAAAAAAAAAAACTCGGCCAATATCTAGCCATCTTGACCTCACGCTTGGTCAAAAACGCATATGCATATACTAAAACAGTTGAAGTTAAGTTAAAATAATGCTTTTTCTGTGCTATACTATCTCACTGAGTATATAACGAAACGGCTATTCACCTCAGTGTTGGTGAATATATACTTACTTCCCCGCTCGGTAAATATACACTAATATCACCGTGGTGATATTTCTCATTTTCAAATCTTACGCACACTACCATAAGCCTTCGTGAAAAATTTTATTCAAGATGACAGAGCGTTTTATGGTCGATACAGACGAAGATATTTGTTTGTTCGTTAAGTCGTATCAGAGAACACTCAAAAGAAATCATCCCAAGCAGCAAACAGCAAGCTGTTTGTAAACACGCCCTTTGCAGATTACTTGAAAGATAACAAATGGAATGGCCTTTATCTTGCGCGAAAATTGCTCGTGCATTTGTCCTTACATTTTGGACATTATCTGTTCCTCGAAGTTGACAGTTTTCCTCTCTTGGAAAACTGTTCGCAAACTGTTCGCAATTTGAAACGGATGATGTCCGCAGACAAATATCCGTGCAAATTTCGCGTCAAATAGAGGATACCGTTTATATATTCCAATTCGGTGAATAGTTGAAAATTATTAACACAGGTATCCTCGTTTTATTTCTACAGCTAAATTTTAGTTAACCGACCATAAGAAAAACGTACTTTATTACTACGGGTACCGCACGAAAAGATTAAACTGAGTTGGCACGAATGGTCTAAGCTGGGTACTAAACGACTGGTAATCAGCATAAGAGCTTTATCAAATGAATGTGGCTAGCAGGCTTCCACAGGGGTTGCCGATTGATTCTCAACTATTTTTCGATTCACTGACCATGCCGCAGCGCCCATGAGAGCCCGTATACAGGTGTGGCTTTCTAGTAATAAGCACAGTCCTCCCAATACCACTACCAAATGATTCTTGCATCCTCAGCAGCCAATGACAAGTAAGCCTGTTTATATAATCTTTCACTCTTTGCCAAATATAAATGTTGTTCTTTCTTTTTTTGTTGTTTCCAATGTTTTGATTAAACTGGAATGATTAATTTACTGTATGAAGAGGGGGGGGCAAAAGGGGGGTTCCAATCACACATCACGCTGAATTTTTCTATCCAATCACGTATAACGCATCATGTAAAAGGGAGTAAGTACGCTGAGCTTATTCTGTAAGATTTCAACTCATGGGATGAATTTTTTAATGTGATGTTCCATTCAACGTTTTTTATTCTGGAATGAACTGCATTTCACTAGCCATATTACTTTTTATGATACATTTAGAGACGACTTACTTGTTGAAACTACACGCTCGGAGAACGTTTACTCGGGCTTCGTATCGCAATATCTCCCGACTGGGTTAGGGGGAGAGGACGGCTGAAATTCAGACTACCTTCTAGGTAAAAGAACAGAAGACGTGTAAATCACGCTTCACCAGCTTGTAAAATAGCAAAATCATGTGTCAGGTTGTGATTTCTGGTCTCCCGTCACGCGGATAATTTGGGTTCAATCACGCGTCACGCTGCAAATTTTGGGGGCCATCACGGGTCACACAAAAGCCCTTTGCCACCTTCTATGAAGTGGCAAACACAGGAAATCGGAATGTGTTTGCTGCTTTAATTATGTTTCATGATATGACACCAAGTTTGCAAGTATGGATCTATATATATCCCACCTTTTCTTTGAGTATTAATGGTGGAAAATGTGTGGTGAGCCATGAGAGGAACATGGGTTTCTGATGACACTTTGAGAGCTCTCCTGCAAACATTAAGACACAAAAATCATAACTTTGGTTGCACATACAGAGCCTGAATGGGCCTACCAGAGCTTATTGCTGTTTACAAAATATAAATTTAGCGAGGAGTTTAGTACCAAACAAAAAAACTGGTAAATTTGCTTTTGCTGTGTTCTTGTTTTCAGACAATGAAAATCTGGTGATTTCACCATTGTTTTGTATAGCAAAGCAAGTGATGTACAGAGTTCTAACATGCGCATTCAGCATTGCAATGTTCCCTGCAGTTGCTTTCTTCATCATGTTTTGCATGAATAAGATCCCTACTAACAACAAGAAAAATTAGGCATTCTGACTCCCTAATCTCCTTAAAAGTTTATTAGATTGCCATAACACTAAGTTGTGTGGTACTCATCAAGCATTTGGTGGACAAAGCTACATGCAGGCACAGACGGTGAGACAGGGTAAATTATCTTGCAAAAAAAAACAACACAAATTATGACCCAGGCAAAGGGTCTCATCAGAAGGGTGTTACGAAAACGAAGACCCTCGGAAACGAAGACCTAAGACCTAAGACCCGGTCTTCGTTTTCGTACTACGAAAACGAAGATTCCCGTACTACGAAAACGAAGACCCTGTAAACAGAAAACCTTAGAAATTACAAGTTAAACGCACATTAACAGTAACAACGCTTAGTAATATAATACAATACACTTCACGCGTTTCTTCCCATTATTATACTGCCCGTATTATTATTATACGGCCCGTCTTGTCTGTTCTGTCTCGCTAAGCTCGAGACAGAACAGACAAGACATTATTAGATTGCCAAAAGGTTAAGCAGGCTTTAATCGGACGCGTACTCCCTTTTTTGGCCTAGCGCGCACTGCTTGACGGACGTGTACAGTGAAAAAGACACGATCTTGCGAATGACTGTTTTATCTTGTTTTGCAGTTTTGATTGGAATACCTGTACCAGGTATTCCAATCTAATAGGAATGGAAATGTTCCAAATAAACACACTCCAGTTATGTTATTAACACTTTATTATTAAATTCTACAATCACCTTCCTAACTTTGAAATGTATAAGAAATGGACGTCCCCCGCCCCCAACTTAAAGCTACAGCATTTTTTTAACGACAACGGTATGACACTTCCTATCTCCTGAACTTTTGTATTCGGTTGTGTAAACATCTCCAAAGGAACCTTTTCCTATTCTCTGTTTTACCGGCAATTCACTACATTTGAAGCGTGGAATCTCTTCTGCAATTTCGCTACCAGGTGACCCTCTTCGTATCTGCTGAGGAAGCTTAAACTTTCGAAAAACCGACATAGTTGAATTTTTTACCCATCCATCTCAACATGTGGTTTAAGGTTCGCGCAAAAATGTTTCCCTCGGCCGCACATGCGATAGTCGGCCTTTGACCTCAATTATTCAAAGGAAGCTATTGTTTTGTCACACCACCAACAACGAGATCGTGTTCTCTCACAGTACACGTCCGTCACGCAATGCGCGCTAGGCCGAAAAAGAGAGTACGCGCCCGATTAACTTAACCTTATTGAGGCCCTAAAATATTCCGATCGCTCCTTCGACAGGGATGTCTGTTCCAAACTTGGACTCAATGCATAGAAAAACAAATCCAAGAGCCGAAAGCAGTAGTGGCTGAAGAAAGACAAAGAAAAACCACGCGCGAGCTGAAATAACAATTACTAGTGCTCGGGGTACTTCTACAATCGTACTTTCAAAGGATTGTCTGCTTTAATAAAGGGTCTTCGCTTTCGTACTACGAAAACAAAGACCGGGGGTCTTCGTTTTCGTACTACGAATACAGAGACCCTGCATTAGCCAAAAGAATTGCTAATTTTTTAAAGAGAATTTTCCAGCAGAGAAAGCTTAATGACCGTCAGAATCTATTTTAGCTACGAAATACAGTAGAAATCGATTATTTATTGACAGAACCCAACAGTCATTTTTCCTGTACAGAACGCTTTCTGATATTCTGTCACGCAATGCTAACTATAAATCAAAGGCGGCTGGCGATGGAATTCTGCCTGCTGTTCCAGAATAATAATATGTGTGGTAAGTTTACCCGAGGAAACCCTCGAGAATATCAACACCAAATTGGCTCGCATAGCGAAACAAAACAGACAAGACGGGCCGTATAATAATATGGGCAGTACAATACTACGGGCAGTACAATACTACGGGCAGTACAATACTACGGGCAGTACAATACTACGGGCAGTACGATAATACGGGCAGTACGATACTACGGGCAGTACGATACTACGGGCAGTACGATACTACGGGCAGTACGATACTACGGGCAGTACGATACTACGGGCAGTACGATACTACGGGCAGTACGATACTACGGGAAGTGCGATACTACGGGCAGTACGATACTACGGGCAGTACGATACTACGGGCAGTACGATACTACGGGCAGTACGATACTACGGGCAGTACGAGACTACGGGCAGTACGATACTACGGGCAGTACGATACTACGGGCAGTACGATACTACGGGCAGTACGATACTACGGGCAGTATGATACTACGGGCAGTATGATACTACGGGCAGTATGATACTACGGGCAGTATGATAATACGGGCAGTATGATAATAAGGGCAGTATCATAATACGGGCAGTATGATAATAGGGGCAGTGTGATACTACGGGCAGTGTGATACTACGGGCAGTGTGATACTACGGGCAGTATGATACTACGGGCAGTATAATAATAGGGGCAGTATAATAATAGGGGCAGTATAATAATGGAAAGAAACGCGTGAAGTGTAATGTATTATTACAAAGCGTTGTTACTGTTTAATGTGCGTTTAACTTGTAATTTCTATGGTTTTCTGTTTACAGGGTCTTCGTTTTCGTAACACCCCTCATCGGAATTCTCAGTTAAAATTTCACTGAAGATCAGGTGATGATGTGTTCAGTAATTTGGATCTCTGTGTCCAAATAAAAGATGAATTTGGAAGTGAGCTCAGCTGTAAGGTCTCCTTAATGCTAACTAAAAAATAGAAAGACTTGCCTGAAAGCTTCCTCTTCATTAGCTCCATCATTTGCAGCACTGGCTGAAAGACGAACTTTAACTCCTACAATCATATCTTTGTTTTTTTCTACACATTTGGTACACAATTCTGCATCAACTTGGTTTAGTGAATCACACTCACCTCCTATCGCTAAGACAAAAAAATAATTAATAACTCAAACAAAAGGTAAATAGCGAGATTTAGAAATTTTAGATTTATTTACTGAATTGTAAAGACTATGGCACAAAGCTTAATTAACCTTCACAGGAAGGTTTATAATATGGTTTGGTTTAAAAGGTTTTGAGGATGACTATGACTATGAGTTGAGCCACTTCACATGAAATGGTGTATAATTATTGCTACGAAATGCATAATTTTGGGATGGTGTTACAATTTTACACACTAACTCAGCAGCACCTTACAATAACATGATTGTGTCAATGACTCTGAAGTCAAGAGCAAAAAGTTTTTGGCACATGTTGCCAATTTAATTGAGCTAAAGGATTAAGCTTGACCGACAACTGTTCAATGATCACTGAATTCCAGATGAAAACCTTTTGAACTCAGTAGAACTTTGCATATTAAGTTTTTTGGCAAGGTTGGCAACATCATTTAAATACTAGCCTAAACTCCAAACCCACATAGGTTTGTTACAACTATTTTTTTTTTAATATCAAATTGTACATCTCACTTTTTTCCTTATTTATCTATTGTTGGCTAATGATAAGTGTTACCTTAAGCCCACAACTTTATTGTCACTTGCATATTAAACCCTATTAAAAATTGAGACCTTAGAATGTATTGATAGCCCTATGCAAAGCTTATTTTTTCTAAAAGAATATGAAAACGTTTCAGTTTCATTACACACCATGACTAGTACATCCCGCTGCTGCCAAACCATGAGCTGCTATGTGGAGTAAAGCCAAAACTGTGGTCTGGGACTTTTCTGCAATAAATTTTCGAAGGCCAGGAAAGGTTGAGGCTCCTATGAATTAAAAAAAAATGTTCAAGGGCTATATGGAAAAATTTGCTCCCACAAGTGACACAAGCATTTATATACATAAAGCACAAAGTAAAAAAAAAAAAAACAACATGGCTTTGATACGTCTATGCTAGTATTGTGGGTGGCCAATTTTATGCATACTAGCACACATTGGCACCCTTTTTTGCTTATTATTTCACTTGTTCTGCTTGTGAGAACTGGGCCTCACATATATTTTTGAAAAACTACATTTTTTCAATTCAGCTCTCTCAGAGCCCTGTGCTGTCTCCCAGAAGACAATGAGTGAAATTTTTAAAACATAACTTAGAACAACTTACAATGCTACAAACAATTATATCCCAGCATCAAAAGCGGAACTTCTAAATCCATTTTTTTTTTAACAAAATGAAAATGACATGCAATTAAGATAAGATCAGAAAGGTAACTGGTCAAAGCTTGGTACACAATTATATAAAGAAATAAATTATCCATATCAAAGATATACTAGACAACTAATTTTAGTTAACCTTTGACCTACAAGAGTGACTAGCATCTTATTTGTCCATACATTAATTATAACCTCTGAATCACACATTATAAGGTCATGGGAATTAAGAAATGAACACCACCTAAAGAAGCTCTTGACTGCTATATAAAGTCAAATTCTCCTTGTCAGCATCTCAGGAAATGTAATAAATAAATAAATAATAAATAATAATTAAATAAATAATAATTTAGCAATGGACATTCCTCTGGGTGGCTCTTCTTGTCCACTGTTTCCAGATCTAATTGGAATTTGGAATGTTGGTTTTTGCAGAGCGGGGAGGAAAACCTGAGGACCCGTAGAAAAACCCTCGGAGCAAGGACGAGATTATCCAACAACAAACTCAACCCAAATGTGACACCAGGTCTGGGAATCGAACCCGAGCCACAGTGGTGGGAGGCGAGTGATCTCACCACTGCGCCATCCCTGCTGCAGTGGAGAACAGTATGGAGAATATCCACAATGAGGTTAGGGTGGAAAGGGTTAAACAGAATAAAAGCAGACCAAAAATGAATGCCGAAAACATTACATTGCTGTAGTAAAGGTTGGACAACTCTCTAATGACAAGGAATCTTTTGTTTTTGCACCCACGTACTATGACTGGAACTTTTTACTGGTCTGATTTATTCAAAATGAATGAATTACTTTTGAAAAATGTGCACATTCAAGTCAAAGGAACTTGTTAGTACCCTTTACAACCCAACGTCAGTATGCATATTCTCCGTACTATTCTTTACACATTTCCTAATTGTGCTTGGTCCGATAAACCAAACAGGCAATCCAACTAGCTTACGCAAATCGTATAATTTATTCCAGTATATTATTATTTGATCTAGAGAAAAGAAATTAAATACATTTGAGAAACTGAACAGGATCTATCGACACATAAACACACGAGTCAAACTATTAGCTAGAATTGCAGCACTGATAACTTACTTCTGTGGCGATGTCTAGTAGGATATAGCAACAGATATAACAGATCAGAGTATAACAGAATACCGGTCAGCGCGACAGGTCAGCAAAACATGAAGGTCACTTCGAATCTAAACATCTGAACTGAAAGCAGACATTCACGTGGCTTAATTGCAAAACTTAGTGTCAATCAAAGTCAATCAGGAAATCAAGTTGATAATTCATAGTATTAACGAAACAGTGCTGACAAGGAGAATTTGGTCAACAATCATGAATTTCCTTTTTTTTTCTTCCTTTACTGACTCTTGACCTTAATGTTTGATGTAGGGGTGATATTGTATAGAGAATTTAGATGCTAATCGCTCATAAAGGTTAAGGGGTTCACAGAAACTTGTAATCTTTCTTTATTACTCATTTTATTTATCATATGTGAAGTTCAGCTATTTAGGGCCATCACTCTGGACAATCAAATCCCTGCCACTGAGAATTCAGAGTGATGACATAGAAGAAAGATTTATCAGCTAAAGTCAATGGATGCGGAACAAATTGTCATCTCTGCACAACTAGTATTAATAGTTTTGATTGTAAATAGTGTTCACTGCTGTAGCAAACGTAAGAGATTTGTAAAGATCGAAATGTTAGTTGAGTACATCTATTCTTAAGGATTATACTAAAATTAATTATCATTGATTAACCAATTAATTAATTAACTAATACTTTACTCAGAACGACTAGACACAGAAATAAAGGTTATATATGTATGTATGTTCCCATATGGGGCTGGGTAAAGGCTTGAGGATGATTCTTACAATAAAGGAGACGTTTATTGTACATTTGAACAGTCAAGCAACAACCAACAACACTAAGTGTACCTGCACTACCAGCATCAACAACAGTTGTAACACCCCTGGCCAAACACGTCTCATCCACACTAACACCCAAGGGCGTGACATGCTGATAAACATGCACATGGCTGTCAATCAACCCTGGTGTTAGGATACAGCCTGATGCGTCAAACTCCTTAAGCCCTCTTCCTTCAAGACATTTAGCGACTGAGCAAATTCTTCCGCTTCTAACTCCAACATCTGCTAAAATGTCTCGTTCATTAGCTGGGTCTATAACTCTACCATCGCGAATAACCAAATCGAACTGGGAACTTTCTGGTTCCGCCATTTGTTAGTTCGCGTCAAATGATTAAGTTTGTGTTGGCACAAAGATCTCTGGGATCGCCAAGGTGCGTGCATTGCAGTTTACATACTTGTCAAATTAACCTGTAGTGTTTGTAAGGTACATTTCGTGTGTCATACATAGCACGCAATGGAAGTGGGGATTCAGTTATTTTAAAAAGTACAGTGAAACCCCGATAAAACGATATGCCAAGAGAGCAGTGAAATTAGATGGTTGTATCGAGTTATCGTTATATCGAGACGGGGTTCTGTCCCATACATTTTGCTGTAACTTTTGCTGGGACATAGCATATTTTTCGTTGTACAGGGAATATCGTTATATCGAGGATCGTTGTATCGGGGTTCCATTGTAGCATGGCGGAGTCGCCGTTTAGATTAGATTCGCCTGTGTCAGGTAACGTTTCGAAAATTTCCTGAACAGCTTCACCGGCCGAATGAAGAAAAGCTCTCCTCTGAGTTTTATTATCCGCTTTATCTGCTTGGATGAGCAAACCTTTGGGCGGGAAGAGAAGACAAAAGGAAGGAAAACGAAGAAGTCAGTCAGGTCTACGAGAAGTCAGAGAGATGAAGATGAATATGTATTTACTGTGAATTCTGCTACATCGCCTGAGAAAATAGCTGTGACTGTGGGTGGAGTTGTAGTTGCGATGTTGATTGATTCGAGTGCAAACACCAATGTGATTGACAAAAATCTGTGGTTAAAGTTAAAGCAAGATAAGATTAAGTGTGGGTCGAGAAAGAGTGATAAGAAGCTTTACGCGTATGGCAGTAAACAGCCGCTGAACGTTCTAGGAACATTCTCAGCACCAGCGAGAGTAGAGGGAAAAGAAGCCGAAGCCGAATTTGTCGTTATTAATAGCGAAGGGGTGGCACTGCTCGGAAGAGAAACTGCCATACAGCTAAGCGTGTTGAAATTAGGAACCCAGATCTACACTATGACATCTAATGTGACAATCATGTCTGATTACAAACAAATCTTTGAAGGTGTGGGAAAGTTAAAACATTACCAAGTTAAGTTGCGTGTGAATCCAGATGTACCCCCGGTGGTGCAACCAGTCAGGCGCACCCCATTTAGTCTTCGAGACAAGGTTAAGGAGAAGATTGAAGAATTAATAGCCATGGACATAATTGAACCAGTAGAGGGCCCAACCCCGTGGGCTAGTCCAGTCGTAGTAGTCCCAGAGCAGAGTGACGAAATACGCCTTTGTGCGGACATGCGAAGAGCTAACGAAGCCATTATCAGGGAACGTTATCCTATACTCACAGTGGAAGAAGTGCTCCAAAGCCTCAACCAGAGCACAGTGTTCAGTAAACTGGATTTAAAATGGGATTACCACTACTTAGAACTCCATCCAGATTCCAGAAGCATCACTACGTTCACCATACATTGTGTTCTTTACCGATACAAGCGCCTCATGTTCGGGATAAGCTCAGCCCCAGAAGTAAATCAGCACGTCACCCAGCAATCATTACAAGGCTGCGAAGATGTTGCCAACATCTCAGATGATATCATCATTCATGGGAAGAACACTGAGGAACATGACAGAAGACTGCAGCGAGTTTTAGAGAGGCTGAAAGAGAAGAATCTCACGCTGAATGCAGAGAAGTCCGAGTTTCACATGACCCAGATAGTCTTCATGGGACTGGTGCTGAGCAACAATGGTATTGGCCCTGCTGAAGACAAGGTAAAGGCGATCGTTGATCCAAGAGAACCGCAGAGTTCAGCTACAAAATCGCTTGGCGTAATATTAGACGATAAACTCGATTGGCATAGTCACATCGAAAAACTAACGAAAAAGATCGCCTCTGGTATCGGGGCCCTAAAGCGAATTAGGCACCTGATCCCAGCATCAACCTTACATCTCATCTACCAAGCTTTAGTAAAACCTCACTTTGATTACTGTGACATTGTTTGGGGTAGCTGTGGGAAAACGCTACGAGACAAACTGCAGAAATTGCAGAATAGAGCAGCCCGTGTGTTGACATTCTCTAACTATGATGCTGATGCAACTGAGCTACTCGAGTTTTTAGGGTGGAAAAATCTTGCACGCCAGCAGGAAATCCATAAAGCCACCATGATGTTTAGATGTCTGCACGGGCTAGCTCCAAGGTATCTATATTCAAAGTTTACGTGGCGTGACTCTGCTTATGACCTCAGGGACTCTGAAAATAAGCTTAATGTTCCACTACCGCGCACTAATTATTACAGAAAAAGCTTTAGCTACAATGGCGCCACATTATGGAACAGTTTACTGCGCGATATAAGGAACACAGAGTCTCTGGGGTCATTTAAACGTAAGATCAATGACATTCTTTAAGTCTAACGCACGGCATTCACGGAAAACAGCTTTAATGTTATAGTATGTAGTGTTAATTTTAAATATCTTAGCGTATGTGATATGTATTTTTATAGGCTGATGAATTGATCGTGTCTAAATAAAGATTGCAATACAATACAATAGAGTGAATCAAAAGTCAGAAGCTTTCTGGGACTGGTAAACTACAATGCCCGTTTTATCCCGGACTTCGCTACAGTCGCGGAGCCATTGCGAAAGTTGACCAAAAAGGGTGTTCGTTTCGAGTTTGGAGAAGAGCTTAAGAGGAGGCTATCAAGTGCAGATAATCTTGGCTACTTTGATAAAGATGCTAAGACACTAATCATAGCAGACGCAAGCCCGGTAGGCCTCGGTGCGATCCTAATCCAAGCTAGAGCAGCAAGGCAGTAAAAGAGTCATTAGCTACGCAAGCAAGAATTTAAGCGCTGTGGAAAGGCGCTATTCGCAAACAGAAAAAGAAGCCTTGGCTGTTGTATGAGCATGTGAACGATTTCATGTGTACTTGTACGGCATTGAATTCACACTGTATACTGATCACAAGTCGTTGGAAACAATCTACTTGAGCAGATCCAAGCCGTGTGGACGAATCGAAAGATGGATCCTGCGATTACAGCCATAAAAATTCCATGTAAAATACTTACCTGGAGAGCAGAATATTGCTGACCTGTTGTCACGCTTACTGCATGCGAACGGGCAAGCAGAATCTTCGTCGGCGCACAAGGTGTCTTATGAATTTGTCAGGTTCGTCGCAGTAACTGCCGCTCCTCAAGCGATGAAAACACGTGAAATTGAAGAAGCTTCATCAGAAGACAGAGAGTTTGTGGAACTGTGCCAGTACATTAAAGATGAAAACTGGAAAGGTGATCAGCATAAGCAGTACATACCAGTATGTAGCGAACTGTGTGTTATTGGCAAGCTGATTCTTTGTGGCATTAGATTATCACACCGAGCAAGCTGGATTGAGCTAACCTGCATTCTTTCCGAGGACAATTCTACGGGCTACGCGATCGTGTATTACTCCTAAGCCCAAACCATAAACTGAGTGAGAAAAATTAGAAAAACTAAAACAAAACAAAAACAAAAAAAAATAAGCAAAAAGGAATAATAAACTATACGTTCCTGTTAATAAAGAAATTTACTATCTTAATCGTGATTCTTCCTTCTATCTATTTTTGAGACTAGAAGGGATCTTTACAAAGCCTTCATTTTACCACACTTTAATTACTGCTCCGAAACGTGGCACTTCTGTAATAAGAAGTCAGCTGACAAGTTAGAGTTGGTGAACAAACGTGCGCTCCGTTTTGTTTTTAGAGATAAGTCCTCCCCTTATGAGGAACTTTGTAAGCGTACCGGTCTCTCAAGTCTTCGTGAACAGCGATTAGCGAAAATTTTGTCCACTGTCTTTAAGATATTAAATAGTGATGCAGGACCAAAAAGCTTACGTGATCTTATAACAGTTAGGTGCTCCACTTATAATCTTAGGGGCACCACAATACTGGACCTCCCAAAAGTAAAATCAACAACCTTCGGGTTAAGATCATGGAGATATGCTGCATCGAAACTATGGAACGCTTTACCGGACGAGTCTCGAAAGATACAAACATTTACTAGTTTTAAAAATTACTTAAAAACATTAGATCTCACGGGACTCTAGCGCGATGAGGATCTATCTTTAATTATATTTCCTGTTTTTAATGATTACATTTTACATTTTATATATTCAACTCGGTGACTACATTATTAAATTCTTATATTTTAATATTAGCTAGTTCTTAATTCTTAATTTATTTAAATTTATATACCTTCACAAGGCTTTATAATTTCCTTTTCTCTTTTTATTTCGTGGCGTACCTGTAAACTAGCTTTTGGCTAAGCGTTCTGACCACGTTAAATAAATTGATTGATTGATTGATCTTTTTTAATTACGGATAATGATTTTCCTAGCAACGTATTTAGAGACATGTCAAGTTTTTGATTAGCACTTACACTTATCCAACAATTATAGCGAAAGAAAAAACAAGAAACATTTACTGAACTGCTTATATAAAAGATACAGCAGTGAACATTTTTCAGTTTCAGAATTTCCGATATTATGAGACTATTCTTTTTTTTAAGTTTTTAGCCCTATCAGTCAACAATACGTCTTGAAGTATATCTGGCACTTGTTTTCATCAAATTGTTCATCAGATTTTCTAAAAAAAAAAAAGAACAGGATTTACCAAATTCAAACCATCCAGAATGTTTCAAGGTTATTTTATTATTTTTTTTTTTCATTTTTCACACACACTTTAATTTTCTATTTTCTTATTTATTTACAAGATATTTCTTTGACCCACAGATGGCAAATGCTTATCGAGGCGGGTCCATTTTTTTTTCTTTACTAGTTGATTTTAATTACACTGGAAATAAAAAGAAAATGAAGAAATATAACATGAAACGACAACAAGATACATAAGAAAACACTTTTTACACTGAAGGGCTTGTAATTGTTTACCGCTAAACCAAATCTTTAAAATAATTCGTTCTTCGGATTTGACACTCTTTCAGTTTTGGCTTTACGGGGACATATACTTTTCTAGGGTTTTATCAAATTAAAAGCGACGCAGGTACGAAGGTTATTTCCTGGAGGACTTCTTTTGAGCGGTTGATATCGTGGTAGATAGACAGACACCTCAAACAGTGCCTTAGACATTAGCTTCGCCTGCCAACTCTTCGTTTTCAGTAGCCGTAGTGGTATCATTTGGTGCAGTCCGAGCACCTTTAGGGAAACACAGCAGTTTCCGAAATTCCTTTCGGAAATCGTTATTATTGAAAGTGTAAATGAAGGGATTTATCGTCGAACTCAGAAAGCGGAAAAAGGTAACGAGTAATTCCGCAATTCGCGGACATGTTTCGGGGGAGAAGCGCTTCCAAAGTGCAAGTGCCCATAATGGAATCCAGCAACACAAAAACCCAGCGCCTACGTAGAGCAACACTCGGCTAATGTTTATCTCTTTCACTGTGCTTCTCCTTGCTCTGGTGTTGTTAGCATTAGTCGTGTTCTGCAGCGATGGGACCACAATCTGTTGATGCTGACTGGTTTTGAAAAATATCTTGTAATAGCTGAATATACCGATACACAGTGGGATAAAGAAAAGCACTCCGACCATGATGGTGTACTGAACGATTTGACTAGCAGCAGTTGGGTATGTAAAGGCACAAACTGCATAGCCACGGATAAAACCAATGTTTAACCAACCGGTGAGTCGCCCAATTAACAGGTAAAGGGCCAGAGACATCCACAAGCAACACACCCAGATCTTAGACCGGCAGGGAGAAAATATCTTGTTGTAACTGTTTCCTTTGACAATTCGCATGAAGCGGTTGAATGCAGTTAAACCCATGGTTGCCGGAGTCACGTAAGTGGCGAAGGGGCCAATGAAACCTTGAATCTGGCATAGGGCGAAGCCGAAATCAAATCTTCCAATAATAAGTGTAGCTGATGCCAAAGGCATTTCTATCATTGCAACCAACAGATCGCTGACAGCTAGAGCAACGATGTACACATTAGTGGTTGATCGAAGATTACGGTTTCTGTACACTGCCAAACAGACAAGACTGTTTCCAGTGATGCTTATGATGTTCAATGCAAGGCAAACGATCGACTCACTTATAACAGCTGCCAAGCTTCGGTTTGGTAACTCCAGGCTAGACATCGTGTCTAAAAAGAGAGGAAGATGTAATAGAGCAGTTAAACATGGCGTGTTCTTGGATATCTCAATCTTCGTCCATTTTTTCTGGTGAATGCAAGTTATTCGTGAGTATGGCTGAATTATTCGCCCGAGGCGAAAGAGAAATTTGTGAATATTTGTTCAGTTGTCGCCTCGGTAAATATTTCCTAACATTTACGGAGCTATGGGTGAGACATTATTTGCCATGACATAATTTGAAATTTGACTTAGATGTCGACTTTCACTTTCTAGAGGGTCCTAAGGCAAAGTTGTGAAAACTGAATGCATTAAAATGTCCTTAAATCTATCTTGCCTAAAGCAAAACCCGACTATCATTCTCTCATTCAAGTTTCTGTTTGGGGTTTTCGATATATGTACGTATCGATCTTGTAATATTTAAAGACCCTCTGTTTACGAAACACCGGCAAACTTTGTCGTTTGTGTAGAAATTGTATTTAAGCTGTTTATGCTGAATGACAAATCTATCCTCACTGTCAAACTACAATTGAAGCATTCCCTAAAATAATATAAGCACCGTCACAAGAAAGTAAATTAGGCCTAATTGGGGCTTTGCATAATGATTGTGTGCAGATGTTGTGGTAGGAACTATTTCAAACCACTTTAAGTCTTAAGACTTATCTTTTTAAGCACACATTTGATTTCTAGTTTTTACTTGTAGTTTTTACTTTTTTAATTGTAACTTTATTGTATTACATAGTGTATTAAATTCTTAGGATTTTAATTTTTACGGTTTTAGAGTATTGTAAAGCGCCATGGACAATTAATGGAAGATGGCGCTATATAAAAGTATATTTATTTATTTATTATTTATTTATTTATAAGTTATATTTAAGGGATGCTTGGTTCTTTTGTAAAAGCAGATTGATTTAATTGCGGTTCACTTATAAGATGAATTCGCATCTAGCAATCTACATGTCAGACATGACTTATCTCATTTGATAATAAAAAAAGATCAGTTCGATTACTCCAACTCAATCATCAGTCGAAAATTCGAGTAAAAGGCAGTCGTTGGAGCAAATGGGGAGCCTCGAGGCTGTGTGAGTTTTTATGTAGTAGAGAATTGAGCTGTGCTTTTTTAGTTCATGGTATGGATGATGCACAAATACAGTAACTGAATACATGAGATCTAGAGGCTTTCGTGTATTCCAGGGGGAATCACAGTGTCGATTTGAGAGAGAATTTTCTTCTCGAATTTGTAACTTTCAAGGTTGCCTTCCTCTCGGGTGTCCAACTACCGATAACGGTTTTAGATAGACAACTAAAGACAACTTTTGGATCCTCTAGGAGAGATCAGTATTGAGTTTTCACGAGTAGTTATTAGAGACAGAGATTAAAATTACATGGTTTCTGGAGCATAATACTTATCCTTTAAATTTGTTATCAGCTGATACAACGGCTGTCTAAGATCTAATTGTAAATCAGTTGGGACGTTTGTGACTTTTCACTAGGATAAAATTCTCTGGACCTGATATCATCTGACTGAAAGATTGGAATATCTAAGTTTAATACAGCTGAGCTAATTCAGTTAATCATTGTGTATTCTTGTGATTTGAGCTCTTTCTTAAATTTCTTTTGCTTGAATGAATTTTCTTTGACTTACCGTTAAAACTCGTTAATGGAGTAAAAATTGTGATGCAGTCAAAAAGGCAGCTAATCATTGGCTATCTGTAATATCAGCAATATAGAGCAGCTACATAAGTTCCAAGTGAAACTCCGTGAAACAAAGCTAAGAAAATAGCTTTTAAAGTTCTTGGTAATTGTGCAGTTGCTTGATCGCTTTTGTTTTGCACCAAATAAGAACTTAGAACGTTAAGTTATAAATTAGATGTGACTGATTTGAAAAGTGAAATGTGATTTCTTTCGGTTCCGTTGCAGATTGAGTCCTCATGAAAAGTTGAAAGGTCATTGAGTCATCGAAAGGTAAAATTGTCATTACTTTCAATTCCGTTGCAGATAATCTCAAGCGTTCATTCGAAACAATACTCCTCTTTTGTAAAATTCCATAATTTGTTACGAAAGAAATTATAATGACAGTTAAACATTTCACGCAAGCTCGACTGACCTTTTCATTAAAGGAATCGGAGGAAATAAGAAAAGGGCAAGTTATTGGCTCAGCACGAGATGCCTTAATTAATCGTAACGATTCTTTTTTTGCTTTCATAAATCAGAATATCGGAAAGTTTCTTGGTCTGACATAACAAAAAACCACATCGTCCGTCTAGGTTGTGAAATGAATACAGAACTGATGAATATAAAACAATGCCAGTTAATTGGGCCCTTTTGCAATGGATGAGGGAAAAAACTGTCGGACTGGTTGATATATTCTCATTCGCTGCACCTTTTTCATAATCTGCTCTCGTTCTATTTAGTTTATGTTATTTAGTAAACAGATGTCGAACTTCATTTAAATAAAGCTGGCACATTTATTAACATAATATTATGTCAAAAGCTTGTGGCTTAGATGAGATTATGTTTGTTCGATTGAGAGCTGGGATTTATTAAATTATATTTTACTTCAAAATCTTCATGATTATTCAATTCGTAATTAGTGAAACTCTATATCGCGATTTGTGTCGGCCCCTTGTGAATATAGAAGTAAAAAAAAAAGTTTAAACTGGTACGAGAAGCACATAGATTGAAATGTCGAAATATCCTCCCGTCTCGATGAAAACTCAGAAGCTTATTTCCTCGATTGACTTGTATAAGTCTTTTCCATTAAACACCTTGAAAGCAGTCCTCTTGATTTATTTGAATTCAGCCACAATTAAGTGAGGAGTCGGACTCAAAATTTTTTCATAAACTGTTATCAGAGAAATTAATAACCATAACTCATCCAGCGCTCAGTAAAAATTATGGCTTAATCTCTCACTCTTGTTACCTTTTTGCTGTCTCTTCGTAATCAGCTGCGAGTTTCCATAAAGTAAAGCATCGCTTAAACTTCTAATTCCATATCTGAGCGAAAATTGCACCCTTGCTTCTGACTGGCTGGCTGATAAACCTCAGCTTTTTTTTAAACAATATGGAAGGATCTAGAAGCTACTAGGTCATAAGCTTCTGATAATATTAATAACAATTCTGTTAGGGAAAGTAAAGGACGTGTTAGAAATTATTTACAGAGAGCACGTTTTAATTTCCTCTTCAGCCACTACTAACATCAAACCACTTTGAAAACAAAAGCATTCGATACTTAAATCAAAATCACCACCCGCTGCCTTGGTTTGAATAGCATGTTTTTGATCGGTTAACAAGACTCAGCTTTCCAGAAAAGTTAGCGGCAAAATTAAGATGTTACATTTTCACTTATCAACGTCAACAAAACCCCAGTTCGTAGAGATTATCCTCAGCTTTACCGCCTTCATTGTGTATCCGTCTGTCTCGACTCTAAACCTAACCACTGATTCGTGCGTTAGCGGTCTCTTAACTTCCCAAGTAATCCCTATCGCGGTAAACGTGCATTTGACGTATGAATCAGTTGTTTGATGACATTTTCAACGTATTACTTTCAATGGTTCGTGAAGTCTTTAATGCCCCACCCACACTTCATGATCGTTTTCGATGGGAATTCGGTGCTCATTCATGCAATTGAAGTTATTACACGAATGCCATGGTATACCATTACAAACCTCAGGTTTAAAAGAAGAGATTAGCAAGTTTTATTACATTTTTTTAATTTAACAAAAACTGTCACTTTAAAGCTAATGGCTCTTTTTGCCGCGCCATAATATAGCAAGACCGTAACATTAGGAAAAACATGGAATGAAATAAAACATAAAGTCACTTTAGCTTTCCTTTTTTCTCATAATTCCCGTCCTTAAGCAAGTTTAATATGTTGGTTATCGTTTTATACTTGATGAACTTGTGACATTTTTGCCGCGTTAAAATAAAAACTCAAGACCACGTAAATCTGGTTTCTTTGGGGCCCTTAAAAAACAAGTAAGTAGTTTTTGCCGTTTGTATTTAGTAATCCTCCGTCGGAATATGCTACAGAATTTCCACCAAAACTGTTTTTTTTTTTGCGAAGCGAATTAACCAATGTACAACTCCATTTATTGCGAAAATAAAAGTGTTTTTGTGTACGCGCTATGTTTGCCTTCTATTTCGTTGAGCGCGCACTACTGATTTCGGCCAACATAACCATCAAGTGAACAAAATTGAATACAACCCCGAATTAGACAGCGATAGAATGGCTGGAGGTTACAATTAAATCAAATGGTAATCATAGAAACCAACCTATATTGGAAGAGAGGTTTTTACTCTAAAATTTTCAGGGTACGGTCATCACCTGTTCTTGCTATATTTTGTAAACAAATTGCTGCCTTTATTTTATTAATGTTGAAACAATTTGTCTACAGGTTGGTTTCATAATTCGCTCATTTTCGCCATGTCAATAGAAGCAAAGCAAAACATCTCACCGCGTCCGATCAATTTTATTGACTTTTGAATTTGAGCAATGACAACTTCAAAAGTCATCAGGTGACCTACACATCTCTCGTAATCTACTCTCTCTCCAACTAGACGATAATCTGAGGAGGGGCATTTTTGTTTTCATTCCCAGCTTAGAAATTCGTTTTTTTTTTTTTTTTTTTTTTTTTTTCCACTTTCTACCAAGCATTTTCTATGACCTCCTCGGTATATTTGAAAGGACATCTCAACGGAGAGCGGTTGCAATCATTAATCATTACAGAATCAGACCGAAGAAGAGAGCTTACCTGTTAAGGATGACCTTATATTTGGGGGACTTTAACGTTATTTCTCCGTATGCTCTGGAGGATTGTCAGTGAAAAATAACACGCGCAGTTAACATCCGTAATTTAAATAGAACTGTTGCAACTTGTATTATTATAATTTTTGGTTCCTCCAATCAAGCCGATGATTGGAGGGCTAAGCTCTTTTATTAGTACAAACCAGTTATAACTGGCCGCGCAAATTAACAGGACACGCAAACAGCGTATTTGCGACTTCTCAGTTTATTGCTACTGAACGCCACCTGCTCTGATAGCAGTTGTACAATTTCCCGTATTTGCGTGAAAATAGCGTGAAATATGAAAACAGCCAGGGTCGCGCGAGTGTATCCGTTTCTAAGTTAGGATGTGGAGTGCGGTTGATTTCTAAGTAGAAAAAAGGCAAAAGTCTAACTTCATTTGGTTCAAAAGGAAATGTCGCCTGGTATTGAACACAACTGGGAATAGTAACACCTGGGTTAGGCCATCAAAATCACTCAAAATTCAACGTAGCTCACAATCGCTTTTTCAAAAATCATTATAACTATCATTTCGTTTTCAATTACAATCATTACGGCCCCTCCATGTGTACCTGTTTACAACTGAGTTCGTAGCAGAACTGGTTTTGTACATTGGAGAGAAAGCAAACAAAAAAAACACACAAAAAAAACAACAATTATCAAAAATTTCTATTGGCTAAGATACTTTGCCGCAATTTAGAAAATCAGAATTATCAACCTACAAAGAATTAGAAGAAGATGGGCACTAAAAATTATTCAAATTTTGGCGCAGGTCATTCATTTGTTGATTATAGCTATCGTTTCCGGTGCGATTTGAAAACAGCAAGGCCCTTCCTTGTATATCCGTTTATAGATCAGGAAGGTTTCCGGTCAGCGGAAAGGTGAAAGAAACAGAAAACGCTCTTAAGCAAGTAATACACATTTCTCTTTGCAAAGTAGTAATATATTTGACAATGAAAAACTGCGATAAAATATTATAAAGCATGACACGACGTTTCGACGTTTCCAGAACGTCATTATCAAGTAAACTAAAATAATAAAATCGAGTATATATATAATGAAGCGGTGAATAAATTACAAAACGTTAAAAGTTAAACAAAGAGTTTAGCCCTAATGGAATCGCTCTGGGTGTTTAAATTGGGCCTTATTGTTCTTATGTACAACATTTCATAAACAAGACAATCCCATTTCGTGCCGCATTTTTTAAGCATTCTAAACTGGCTCTCATTGAGTAAGTCAATGTTCCCATGGGCATCTCTCAGGTGGCGACCAATGGCAGAGTATCGATGATCAGCAATGCGTTGAAACAGATGGCGCGTCGGATATCCGACGCGCCATCTGTTTCAACGCATTGCTGATCATCGATACTCTGCCATTGGTCGCCACCTGAGAGATGCCCATGGGAACATTGACTTACTCAATGAGAGCCAGTTTAGAATGCTTAAAAAATGCGGCACGAAATGGGATTGTCTTGTTTATGAAATGTTGTACATAAGAACAATAAGGCCCAATTTAAACACCCAGAGCGATTCCATTAGGGCTAAACTCTTTGTTTAACTTTTAACGTTTTGTAATTTATTCACCGCTTCATTATATATATACTCGATTTTATTATTTTAGTTTACTTGATAATGACGTTCTGGAAACGTCGAAACGTCGTGTCATGCTTTATAATATTTTATCGCAGTTTTTCATTGTCAAATGTTTTACCAAATCTTTGCTTATTCGAAAGTAGTAATAATGGGATAATAAAAACGCTTGAACAATACACTTCGTTTGAGGCTTGTTTGAACTTTAGTTTAATGGCTTGGTTCACTCTGCTGATTTTCCAAGGTGTGGCTTCAGAGCCAATTTTCGAAGCCCTCTAACACCATCACATCACTCATTCACCAACCCCGAGTGTAAATAAAAAAACTTAACAATGCTAAAGGGAAGTCACAGAAGAGGAATTATGCCGTTTCACTGTCTTACTTCTTATTTCCCTTTTTAATAACTCACCGATAGACAATAAACAATCATCGCAGCTTAAAAAAAAATCTCCTTAAATTCATTAAGTATGGACAAAGACATAGTTATCAAGAACTGGTCCAGTTAACGTCCGAAAAAAAAGGAAAAAAAGATGAATGCCATAAATTAAAATCGCACTGACGACAGGAAGACTTTCTTAAGCACTAATGAAGTCAAGGTCAAACGTGGTTTCTTGAGAAAGTTCTAAATCAATCACCTCCATGCTTCGCCTGGTTATGTAAAGACGTCTCTCTTGTTCTCACAACTTCCCACTGGTAAGCCAATAGGAAGTGCGATTTGGGGCTCAAAGGAACTTTTAAAAAGACAATTTTTTTGCAAAAATCTACAAGGGTTTCCATAACTAGACGAACAATTTCATTTTAACAGCTCAACCGTGCACGCAATTTTCTTTTTTGCAACATCAAACTTCTTCTACTTATCTGCTTTGTGAACTTTTTTCTCGACCGTTAACACTGTGAAGGGGAAATTCCATAATTTCCAGACACTCTGAGAAGCGTAAGTCTAATGTTCCATTTTGATTCGCCAAAAGTTAGAAAAAGGACAATTATATTACAGCAACCGAACTATTAATGTTGTACCAAGTAACGTTATTTAGAAACGAAGACATCCTTTACCTAAAGAGATTGTCTTGTTCAGTTTGCGTAATGGTCTACCACAAGATCCCCAAGCTTAATGAATTCCTTACAGAGATGAACATTAGCCTCACGAATGCTTCATTCATTCCCAGTATATGTAAAAACATGATTGATTTTGGCTTTTACAATTTTTAAATTGTAACTTCTTTTTAAAAAAAGTTGTCAGTCACATTAGCCACTTTCAAAACATCAAACAAGCAATAATAATTCCTTCTATAGGAATTTTTTTTTTGGGAATAGCTTAGACTTCGTACATTACTCACCCGCATAACTGAATTTTTTTAATTTATTTTTTCTAACAGTCGGCACACCTCGTCGTTCTCTCGTCGTTTTCTCTTTACAAAGTAAAAAGAGTGCTTTTATTCCTGGATTCACCGACAGTTCACATGAATAGTTCGTTCTTACGTTCTCGCTTTGAAAAGTGGAAAGAATGCTTTTATTCCGGCATTAACCGAGCATGATAAACGTCCTCGAGCGTCGGCGAAAACCGTAACTAAGTATATTAAATAAAAGATAATAAACTGGCAAAAGGCATTCGAAACATACATGTACCTTACATTAGTTTTCCATTGAGTTGTCAAAGGTTTCTGTAAAATTTCATCCCACGGCAAAGTTACGATTTTTCTGCTTTTTAAAGAATAGGTGATATAAATATTCTTTGTCACAGATCAGTAAAAAGTAATTAAACTGAATCGTGTCAAAGGTCTGGTGGAGTCTCTCTTATCAGTTGACAGCACATGTTGTAAGTCACAAGTGCATAATTTCACAAATTAATTTTGAAATGAGTAGGAGTTCGTAATATGAAAAACGCGTTAGGAGGCAGATGTGTCCACGCAATTTATCTCGCACACAATATCTATGATCAACGTGGGTGACGGAGATTCCTGCTGCATTAACTGGCAAGGAAAAAAACTCAATCCTTTGATCATGAAATATATATCAATACTGGTTTCATCCAATGAAAGTCTGACGCTGGAGACGTCATGTTTCCCTTTAAAAAGTATTGTAAAGATATAGTTGATTAATTCGCTGAAATAAAAACAGAGGGTAAAGTACAGACAAAGCTTTGGAAAAATAATTATGATTTCTACTATCGATTCACCCCTCCATTTTGTGTCTAGCACATTAATGAGCCTTAAGATAAGTGTATTTTTTTAAGATAGATGTTTAATTTTTGACACAGTGTGGGAAGAAGAAAACTCTTTTTTAGGATGATCCTTCCGATACGTTGTTAATGTACCAGCATAAGTTAAGCATCCAGTTCGACTTCCTGTTCTACGAGATAGGTGCAGCATGCGTCTTTACCGTTCGCATCCTTAAGCGTGAGTTGTGTTTCATCCAACAAGAAGCGAAATTCCCCACGCACAACGCGCAGCTGTATTCGGCCCTTCATGAACGGTCAAGAAACTCAGCAAAAACTGTGAGACTGGTTGACTTATTTCCATTTACTGCACCTTTTCATAATCTGCTCTCGTTCTGTTTGGTAAATAGACGAAGGACTTTATTTAACTGAAGCTAATACATTTATTAACATATTATGTCAAAAATTCAGTCTAGATGAGATTATGTATGTCTGAGACTAGGTTTACACAAGAGGAAATTGTTCCGGATTCGTGATGAATCCGAAACGTTTTAGTACCGGATTGATTCTACCATTTACACGAAAGTGGACGAATCCGAAATAAAAACTTCCCGGTTTGGTCGTGTCTCCGGAGATTTTGAATCCGCAATTTAAAGTGGGAACTTTGAATCCGATAACTTTTGAATCCGGAAAGCTTTGTCGTGTAACCGCTTTTTTTTCTCGAATCCGGATATTATTTCCGCCTGCAATCTTTTGAGTTGCGGTGAAACCAAAATGGATCTGGTGCTAACATTGCTAGCGGTCTCCGGTTGCCTAATCTTGTTGCAGGTTCAGGCTATAAATTTTATCATGTGTACCGCAGTATTTCTGAGGAAACGCAAATTGTTATTGTAAGGAAGTTTAACGTCAGCCACACTTAATCGCCGACGACGTTGATGGCTTGGCATCTGTCCAACTCAAATTTGCCTCAGTGGCATCTGGATCTACTCTAGCCTTTTTTTGGGGGAGGCATTTTCACTTTGTCGATCGAACCACGAAACAACACTGGGCTTGGTAACCATTACATTTCGAATGTTCCCGGAGTTTTCGTTGTGTGTAAACGGTCAGGAATCCGAATATCCTTTCAGTGTAAACGCCTACGAATCCGAATACTCCAAAATTGATGAATCCGGAAACATTTACGAATCCGGAAAACTCTCCTCTAGTGTAATTCTGGTCTGAAAGCTGGAATTTATTAGCCCGCGAGACCAGCCAATCATATCCCACTTCTTAATCTTTGTGATTACTGAATTCGTAATAAGTGAAACTCTTTATCGCGATAAATATCGGGAATACAATTTGCGTGGGCCCCTTGTGGATATAGAAGTCAGAAAAGTTTAAACTGCTATGAAAAAGCACACGGATTAAAATGTCAAAATATCCTCCCGTCTCGATGAAAACTCAGGAGCTTATTTCCTCAGCAGTTAAGTTTACTAGTGTAAGTCATTCCCATTAAACTCCATCAGAGTAACCCTCTTAATTCATTCGGATTCAACTTTCATTCCGCTTTCACCGAACGCCATAGTCAAGTGAGGAGTCGAACTCGAAATTTTTTCTTAAACTGTTATCAGAGAAATTGATAATCATAACTTATCCAGCGCTTCCCAATAAAATCCTGGCTTAATCTTTCCTACTTGTTACTTCATTGCTGCCTCTTCGAAATCAACTGCGAGTTTTCATAAAGGAAAACTCTATTGCACTTCTTATTCCATATCTGAGCCAAAATTGCACCCTTGCTTCTGATTGGCTGGCTAGTAAACACCAGCTTGTTTTTAAACAATATAGAGGAATCAAGAAGCTTCAAGGTCATAAACGTCTGATAATATTCATAACAATTCTGTCAGGGAAAGTAAAGGACGTGTTAGAAATTATTTACAGAGAGCACGTTTAAATTTCCTCTTCAGCCACTGCTGATATCAAACCACTTTAAAAACAAAAGCGTTCGGTACTTAAATCAAAATCACTGGCCCGCTGCCTTGATTTGAATAGCTTGCTTTCGATCGGTTAACAAGACTCGGCTTTCCAGAAAAGCTAGCGATAAAATTAAGATGTTACATTATCACTTATCAGCGTAAGCAAAACCTCGGTTCGCAGCGTATCTCGCAGCAAAACCTCGTATCCCCAGCGCTACTGCCATTATTCTGTATCAATCTGTCCCAACTCCAAAAGTAATTACTGATTCTTGCGTTAGCGATCTCCAGCCTAGACGTTCGTTTTTCTTTCTTTTTTTTTTTTCGACTAAGCATTCTCCATCACGTCCTCGGTATATTTGAAAGGACTTCTAGAGGACGGTTACAAATATTAATGATTACAGAATCAGACCGAAGGAGGGAGCTTACCTGTTAAGGATGAACGTATATTTGGAAAACTTTAACACACCAGATTCGTTACTTCTCAGTTTATATCCGTTGTTCAAATAGAACTGTTGGCAACTTGTATAGTTATTTTTGGTTACTCCAATCAAGCTGATCATTGGAAGACAGCTCTTTTATTAGTACAAACCAATGATAATTGTCCCGGCATATTACTAGGAAAAGCAAGAAGCAAATTTGCAACTTCTCAATTTATTGCAACTGAACGCCACCTGCTCTGATAGAAGCTGTATAATTTCTTGTAGTTTGCTTGAATCTAACGCGAAATATGGAAACGGCAAGGGTCGTGCGAGTGTATCCGTTTATAAAGTGACAAGGTGGAGTGCGGTTGATTTCCGTCCAACAGTAACAAAAAAAGAAAATAAATCAGTGCAAAAATATAATTTCGTTTCTTTCAAAAAGCAATGTCACCAGCTATTGAACTCAACTGGGAGTAACATTTAAACAGATAGGCCATGAAAATCATTCAAGACTCAACGTAGCTCACAATCGTTTTTTAAAACTATTTCTAACAATTTAATTTTTAATCATAAACAGGACGGCGCCTCCATGTGTACATGTTTACAAATCATACATTTTTATCGACTAAAATACTTTGCCACAATTTAGAAAATTAGTCATATCAACTAAGAAAGAGTTAGAAAGAAGATAGGCACTAAAAAGTAGTCAAAGTTTAGCAGGAGTCATTCATTTGTTGGTCGTAACTATCATTGGGAGGGCGATTTGAAAACAGCAAGGTTCTTCCTCGCATATCCGTTTATAGATGAGAAAAAATTCCGGCCCGGAATATACATTTCACTTTTTAAGAATAGTAATAGTATAATTATGATATTACCCCCGAAAAAAGGAAACAGAAACGACCAAGTCGCATTAGTGGAACTGTTTACGGCTGCTCAAAGTAATAATTTTTTTAAATTTTTTCGTACTTCTATGGAATTTTAATTATTTTAAATTCCCGCATCAGGCTAAGAGCCATTTTAACCGGAGTATCAAAGTCCAAACGGTATTGAGAATTTTTCCTTTAAAGCTATTTTCCTTTTAAAACTATGATTTAGATCGGTTGGATTTTGATGTTGTGCCAAATTAAAGAAAGCATCTTTTCTTTACGCTCCGGTGCACCATGGCAGTCATTTTAAGACAATAATAACCATTAATGGAAAACCTTCGATTGATTCAAACGTGTTATTGCCTGATCACCCATTTTAACTTTCGACGCCCCGGCCTTAAGAGTTCCATGCCAGAGTTTCGAAAAATTTATTTATTATGATTCGGCCGCTCCACATAATTTGGGAAAACTTTGAGCTAAGACGAAGACAAAAAAATCTTGAACAATACACTTTATTTAAGGCTTGTTCGAAGTTTAGTTCAATGGCTTGGTTTCCTTCCTGGAAAAGATGATTCACTCTACTGATTTTCCCAGCTGTGGCTTCGAACCCAAGTTTCGAAGCCCTATAACACTCGATCACATTAGACATTCAACCCACCAAAATGCAAAAGGGAAACACAGCAGAGGAGTTGGACGCAAGCGACGTGAATTGGATTGAAGTTACAGAAAAAGAAAAGGCGAATATCGATCCAAGATAAATCGAACTAAGAAAAACAGTTTCATGACAATGAAATTTCATCATTTATTGAAGAAAATAGGGACAGGAGCACGACAACGCGCCAATTCCGTTCCGCCGCGCATACTTCTATCACGCACTACCCGTAAATAAATATCCGCGAAATTCTCGCGCACTGAACTAACAATTTGGCGTGTTGAATATTACATAACTTATTACTCGTTATTTGTATTTTGACTCGTCCTATGTGCTCGTCAAAATACGGCACAACTCGTAAAAATACTCAGCGATACTAAACAACAAAACGTCTTATAAGATATAGTTGTTATCCATCTACACTCCGTAGAGTACAAGTAACGCCCAAGACGAGTACAAATATCCCCTTAGCCTCCCTTGTTAATCTCGCCGCTATTTCCTTAGCACGAGTGCATGCTACATTTTCCCATTCAAACACCGTTTTATTAAGAAATGGGTTTATGAAATCACAATTGCTAGTATATGGCTCATGTCTTTATTAGGTGATGGAGGTCTTATGACTTTGATAGTATACACTCGCATAAGTTTTTGCATTAGTTTTCGGATTTCGAGTGTATATTATGCGGTATTTCTTATAATTGTTTTTGTTTCCTGTATTTCTATTTTCATCAAAGTCCGATTTAGTCCTACTCCTCAAAACCATGGAGCATCTGGCATGGAAACAAAATTGACTATTACTTTGATTTGGGTTACATTTATATCAATGCTGTCTTGGTTGCCACTTTTTGTCCTCAGTATTTTGGGGTATTTTTTCAAGGTCACATCAATTGTTTTGCCTTCCCAGCCAAGGTTTTATCTCATTTGACGATGTTGTGTACTCTTTGAAAATAGCAGAATTTAGGCCGGTTTGGGTGGCCAGGCTATTTCTCAGGGCCTCGAACAGCACTCGCCCGGCAGATTTTCCCTTAGGGAATACGCATAACTGAGGACAGAACTTTATTATCAATGTCACTTCGCGACAAAATCTGACCAGGTAGAGTAACAAACGAGATTTTTCGAACTTTTACGTGAACCAAAAGTCTCAATTAACGCGATGAAGAAAGATTTTAGAACTATCCAAAGCACTACTTCTAACTTTCTCCATCACATATCTGGGAACTTAATCCCATACCATTTAGAAACCTCGCTATAATCACAATCACTGTTATTGTGAATTCTTGCTTTACACCTTTTGCTTAACAACGGTTGCGAGCCGCCATGTTAGTGTCGCTCGACAGTAAACAAAGTGATCGAAAAGAGAAGCTAGTGGAGGAAATGTAGGAGAGTTAAATATAGTTTTATGCAGTGTGGAAAGTACCATAGATCCGAAACTTCTATGGGAGGTAGACATTTCCCTTTAAACTGCTCTTTCGGGACGCTGACCGATAACAGATATTTTCGCTCAATATCGCTCTTTAACTGGAGTTCCCAGCCCTTTCCCGTAATCTGAAAGCACTGGGATAGCTTTGCTGAGTTTTTCCGAGTCGTCTTCGAGTTTAGAATCCATTGAGAGGTCGCGAGATTATCAGTAAAGAATCTAGAAATGGCCCAGTCAATAAACCCTCTAATTTAAAGTTCGAGGTACACCAACATAGCGGATCACCAAATTTGCACAATCTGTGACGTCGCGGGAAAAGCAAGATAGGCGCTGGTTCAGTACAACCCCACAAACCGGCCTACTTAATCATTTACCTGGTAACACGTTATTTCTCTACCGGAAAATGTAAAAGTATTAGCAAAACACACCAACCAATTTCAGGTTCTTAGACCTCTTAACGTGATCTACAGCTAATTTTAAAGCTCCACTCTGATTTGGGGTGATGTGATTGAGGCTTTTAACTGTTATGGATGTAAATAATATCAAACAACAAGAAACATATGAAACATATGTGTGAACTGCGGTTATGAGACGTATATGAGCACGATCCTTCGCAGTAAAGCACTATTTGAGCAATAGTGAAAATCAGACCTGAAAAAAATTTCAGGCCTGTACGGGATTCGAACCACTGACCTCTGCGATACTAGTGCAGCGCTCTACCAATTGAGCTAACAAGCCAACTGGGAGCAGGCCATCAAATTAATTCGACATAAACCCGTAGATGATAAATCAAACAACAAGAAACATATGAAACATATGTGTGAACTGCGGTTATGAGACGTATATGAGCACATATACGAGCTCATATACGTCTCATAACCGCAGTTCACACATATGTTTCATATGTTTCTTGTTGTTTGATTTATCATCTACGGGTTTATGTCGAATTAATTTGATGGCCTGCTCCCAGTTGGCTTGTTAGCTCAATTGGTAGAGCGCTGCACTAGTATCGCAGAGGTCAGTGGTTCGAATCCCGTACAGGCCTGAAATTTTTTTCAGGTCTGATTTTCACTATTGCTCAAATAGTGCTTTACTGCGAAGGATCGTGCTCATATACGTAAATAATATCATTTATCTTTTCAGCTCCGCCATGGACGTTACCAGCTCGACTCAATATTGACGTCTGGTTCGTACATTCGATAAAAAGGAAACGAAACCAGGTTTTAAACTACATTAGAGGACTTAGAGTACAACCGAAACCCTGTAAATTTAATCGTAAACTAGACGCACAGCGGGCTTTCTAAGAAAACATTAATAAATACCGACTTGCTCTATAATTTAACTTAATTATCCTTTGATATACCCTCACAGAACAAATGAAAAAATAATTCTCATGTTGTGTAATTTTTATTTAATCTTACCCTCTTCGCATGAAGCTTACAAACATTTCTTGTAACTCTTCTAACCTTCACATAACGACGTAGCCACGAGGACTTCGGCATGCTTGGACGAATAGCTCATAATTCCTTCAGTTTTCTGCCCTTTCGTCTGAGACGATTCAGAGCAGCTTCTGGCATTCTACTGAGTTCTCGATCACGTTTAAATACACGGTTGTGTTTACATGTAAACATAATATGAAATAGCTCGTTTGATATAACAGGTTTCGCTTGATATTCCTCGATAGAAGGTTCACTCGTAAAGGATCGCTCGTAAATTGATCTCCCGTAAAGTTCGCGGACCGACCCATTCCCGAAACGCCCTACAAGTTTTAGTGTGGGTCTGCCGCGAACGGTGTGTGACTTTGTATGTATATTGAGCGTAATAATCATCGAATTTCTTTCGCGTATATCAAGCAAGGAATTGTTCACGAAGGCAGCCATTGCTACCATGCGCTCTATGGTTCATTCTACACATGCGCTTACATTTCACGCATGCGCTGTTGTAGAGCTGCGTTTTTTTTCACTGAACAATGTCTCATGTCAAAGCAGTTTTTGCAACAAAAGACGTTGCTGTCTGTGTGCTGGATTATTTAGAGTCAGACTTGCAGCGTGGTCATTGCCTTCAACAACTTCATTGCCATAATCGTCTCCACAATGAAACGAAATATTAAATTACCGACATTCGACATATCCGGAGATCAAGAGGATTGAATTGTTACTGAATTTCTTGTACCGATTATTTTATTGTACTAAGATGTATCCCTTGGTTTTGATAAAGTTGTCTCCATTATGTGGAAAGTATTTGCCACGTTTCCACACGCGTTGGAGTGATCAGGGTGACCTCCTGTGCCAAAATCAGTCCTCGAGCCACAATACGAGCACGAGTCATATCCCATTTACATTTTTACATTTATATAGCGCAGACTAATGTGCAGATATATTCAATCGCGCTAAAAAGTATCGTAAGGTTGAGATCGGACGACAGCATTTTAATCAGGCGCCTCTGGCAGCTGCTTCAGTCCATGTGGCGATCCCACCTTCCCACCCATCCCACCCCTACACAGTAATCTCGTGCATGGGAAATTTACGTCTACTACCCCTAACCTACCGCTTTACGTCTTATCCGAGAAGACGAAGCAATGTGAGTGAAGCGTCTTGCTTAATGGGACAACGTCATGCCCCAGCCAGGACTTGAACCCGGGCCAACCGACCCAGAGTCCAGCGCACTGACCACTGGACTACTCACGCCTCATTACTAACAATACCAATACACGCCTTTTGCAGCTAAGCCATCACGTGACCTTCTTTTCATGAAATTATGGGCTATAACTTAGCCGAATTCAGAAAAAGAGAAAGCACTTGGAAAATAACAAAATGGCCAAGTTTGAGGCCTCCGTTATTCAAAAATGAGATATGATGACACTCTGAATTTTTTAATAAATTAGAAGGTTTATAAGGAAAAAGTTGCTGGAGAGCAAGGCCTTGCTCTCTAGCAATATTTTCCGTACAAATCCTCTAAATTTTTCGAAAGTTCAAACCGCTGTAAAAACAGTGCTCTGTAATTCCCGGGGGCCCAAACCTGGCCGTCTTGGTATTTTCGATATGCTCTTTTCATCTCTGGTATTCCTTAAGTTGTATCCCATAATATATATCTAAAATTGATCACGTGACCCCAGCTGCAAAAGGCCTATTCTGGCCTCGTAATAGTTTTCATACTCACCCACAGTATTGAATCCTTCCCTGTTACAGTTAAACTGCAAATAGGCCTCCGAAAGCGCGTGAAGGGGGCAGAGCCCCATACCCATGGAACATAGTCAACCTCTTTTCGTTTAGTTGTCACATGACTGACCGAGCGTACGTACGTACGTACCTTCAGATTACATGGATAGGGTAGGGGAGACTATCAAAACGAAGGAAAGGGTGTCTCAGGCGAGTCTTGGCAAATGCACATCTTTTATGTTATCATTAATATTACGAACTTGGGAGCTCCGCTTTTAGGCTTGGCTAAATCTATATATTACTGTACTTTAGCCGGGCTGAAAAGTATCGTTCGTTACACTGAGGACTTCGTTATAGAGAGGTTCGTTAAATCGAGGTTCTAGTGCATTCTGACTCGCCCTACGGGCTCATCAAAATACGGCACAACTCATAAAAATATCCAGCGAATACTACACACTAAAATGTCGTATACAATCGTTCTTATGTTCTCTCTTTTAAAAGTGGAAAGAGCACTTTCATTCCGGCATTCACCGGGCATGCATACATACATACATACGATAGAATAAATATATGAGGTTCATATATTTTGAACTGCGATATTAGATACGTATGATGCACGATCCTCGCAGTAGATAGCGCTATTTATGCAATAGCGAAAATCAGACCTGAAAAAAATCAGGCCTGTACGGGACTCGAACCACTGACCTCTGCGATACTAGTGCAGCGCTCCACCAATTGAGCTAACAAGCCAACTGAGAGCAGGCCGTTAAGTTGGTTCGTAATAAACCCGTGAAAGTGATAAATTTGATAATAAAAATTAACGGTAAAAAACTACGACGTTTCGAAGTCTGCATGACCTCATTATCAAGTAAAATGTTAAAACTGATGTAAAATTGTAGCTCAGAGATTATATACAAATAAAATGTGATAACTTCATTAGAATAATGAGCGTTCATTGTTATTGGTGTTTAGCATGTCAGATCGTGCAGTATATGTTTAAATAAATACTTTTGCACGTATTGAGTCAGACTGCGTGTTTAGCTTTGGTTTTTGTTCGCGAATGAATAGCATTTCGTGAATTAGGCAGTCCATTTTTCCGCGGCATTTCTTGAGAACGGAAAACATTTCCTCTAGGCTAGTGGACGCTACACTGTGGGCTTCTTTCAGATGCTTGCCAATGACAGAGGCTTTATGTTCTTCTATGCGTTGATGAAGATGGCGTGTGGTATAACCGATATAATCCGCATCGCACGAATCACATTTAAAAGTGTTATACCACACGCCATCTTCATCAACGCATAGAAGAACATAAAGCCTCTGTCATTGGCAAGCATCTGAAAGAAGCCCACAGTGTAGCGTCCACTAGCCTAGAGGAAATGTTTTCCGTTCTCAAGAAATGCCGCGGAAAAATGGACTGCCTAATTCACGAAATGCTATTCATTCGCGAACAAAAACCAAAGCTAAACACGCAGTCTGACTCAATACGTGCAAAAGTATTTATTTAAACATATACTGCACGATCTGACATGCTAAACACCAATAACAATGAACGCTCATTATTCTAATGAAGTTATCACATTTTATTTGTATATAATCTCTGAGCTACAATTTTACATCAGTTTTAACATTTTACTTGATAATGAGGTCATGCAGACTTCGAAACGTCGTAGTTTTTTACCGTTAATTTTTATTATCAAATGTATTTCTAAACATTCTCTGATTAAAGTGATAAATGAGATAGAATAAATATATGAAGTTCATATATTTTGAACTGCGGTATTAGATACGTATGATGCACGATCCTCGCAGTAAATAGCGTTATTTATGCAATAGCGAAAATCAGACCTGAAAAAAATCAGGCCTGTACGGGACTCGAACGACTGACCTCTGCGATACTAGTGCAGCGCTCTACCAATTGAGCTAACAAGTCAACTAGAAGCAGGCCGTTAAGTTGGTTCGTAATAAACCCGTGAAAGTGATAAATGAGATAGAATAAATATATGAAGTTCATATATTTTGAACTGCGGTATTAGATACGTATGATGCACGATCCTCGCAGGATCCCCGTACAGGCCTGTTTTTTTCTCAGGTCTGATTTTCGCTATTGCATAAATAGCGCTATCTACTGCGAGGATCGTGCGTCGTACGTATCTAATACCGCAGTTCAAAATATATGAACTTCATATATTTATTCTATCTCATTTATCACTTTCACGGGTTTATTACGAACCAACTTAACGGCCTGCTCTCAGTTGGCTTGTTAGCTCAATTGGTAGAGCGCTGCACTAGTATCGCAGAGGTCAGTGGTTCGAGTCCCGTACAGGCCTGATTTTTTTCAGGTCTGATTTTCGCTATTGCATAAATAGCGCTATCTACTGCGAGGATAGTGCATCATACGTATTTAATACCGCAGTTCAAAATATATGAACTTCATATATTTATTCTATCTCATTTATCACTTTCACGGGTTTATTACGAACCAACTTAACGGCCTGCTCCCAGTTGGCTTGTTAGCTCAATTGGTAGAGCGCTGCACTAGTATCGCAGAGGTCAGTGGTTCGAATTCCGTACAGGCCTGATTTTTTTCAAGTCTGATTTTCGCTATAGCATAAATAGCGCTATCTACTGCGAGGATCGTGCATCATACGTATCTAATACCGCAGTTCAAAATATATGAACTTCATATATTTATTCAATCTCATTTATCACTTTCACGGGTTTATTACGAACCAACTTAACGGCCTGCTCTCAGTTGGCTTGTTAGCTCAATTGGTAGAGCGCTGCACTAGTATCGCAGAGGTCAGTGGTTCGAGTCCCGTACAGGCCTGATTTTTTTCAGGTCTGATTTTCGCTATTGCATAAATAGCGCTATCTACTGCGAGGATCGTGCATCATACGTATACATACATACATACATACATACATACATACATACATACATACATACATACATACATACATATGTTTGTTGACCATTCCCCATGGGGGCTTTTCAGGGCCAATTCCCACCTAGCAACCACCCCAGGGGAGGACATCCATCACACAGTAATCTCGTGCGTGGGAAATGAACGTCTCCTACCCCTAACCATCCATTTATTCGTCCCTATCCGAGAAGACTAGAGTATCTAACCATTTCTTGATATAGAAAGGCAGCATGTTCTTCTCACTTGTTTTTTTAAGACCTTGAGTGTTGGTCCGTTGAACGTCGGCAAAAGAAGTAATTAAAAAAGTAAGTAAATATGTAAAAAATAATAAACTGACAAAAAGGAATCGAGCTATATATGTACCTCAGTTTGCCGTTGAGTTGCCAAAGGCGGTTTCCATAAAACTTCTTCCCAGTACGAAACGATTTTTCTGCTTTTCAAAGAAATAAGTAAAATAATTATTCTATATCACAGATCAGTAAGAAGTAATTAAACTGAATCATGTCGAAGGTAAAATGGAGTCTTTCTTATCAGTTGACAGCACCTATTGGAAGTCACGAGAACATAATTTCATTACCACAAAATAATTTTGAAATGAGTAGGAGTTCATAAATATGAAAAGCGCGGAGAGAGACAGATCTGTCTATAAGTAATTTATTTCACGCACAATAATTACGATCAACGCGGGTGATGGAGATTCGTGCTGCTTTGGCTGGCAACAAAAAAACGCAATTATTTGACTATAAAATACACATTAATATTGATTTTATCCAACGAAAGTCTGACGCTTGAAACGCCAAGTTTATCTTTAAATGGTATTATAAAAGTAACGTCGATTGATACGCGGAGATGAAAACAGAGGGTAAACCGTAGACAAAGCTTTGGAAGAGTAATTATGCCTTCTCCTATCGATTCGCCTGTCCATGTTGTGGTTAGTAGATTGATGAACGAGCTTTAATGAACACGACAAAACATCCCCACAAGCTTTCCTCCTTTTTAATCACTTGAATGTTAGATCCTTTAATTTAGCGGTGTATGAATTTTCTAATGGTCCTCTGTGTTGTAGTGTATGCGGTTGGTTCTTGTAAGCATGCGCACGTGTGCGCATTATTCATTCCATGTGCTTTTCGAAAATAAAAACCGAATACATGACACTCTGAGTTACGATGCCGACCGTCTTTAAACATTATCACTTAATCCCGTTGAAGGGCCCAAATTATTCAATCCACTTTCTGGTCATCTGAATGCCGACTCTTACTTTATCACTCGCCTGCTCAATAATGGCTATTGTTTATTCCATACATCAATGATCTCCCTAATGCCTCTGAATGGACAGACCCCTCTACTTTTCGCTGATGACACCAGTATCTTTTATTCTCACTCAAACCCAAATTGCTTAGAATCCATACTTAATGATGAACTCAAAAATATTGATGTTTGGCTAAAATGTAAGTAGCTGCCAGTTAATTTAAAGAAAACTGACCACGTCATTTTTAAACCCAGACAGAAGAAATTTAATTCCAGCATTTCTCTCTCCTTTGTAGGTAAACCCCTACAACAACCTAATATAACTAAATTCCTTGGGGTCAATGTTGATGATCATCTCACCTGGAAATACCATATCAGCTATGTATGAAAACAAATCGCTAAATCAATAGGTATTATGTTTAGGTCCCGCTTTTCCCTATCCTCTACGACCAAACTCACTATGTACTACACCATAATTTATCCTTATATCGTCTATTGTAACTGCGCCTGGTCGTCCACATACGTATCTCACTTAAACAGTATTTATTATTTGCAAAAGCGAGCTGTGCGGGCTATCACCAACTCAGACTATCGAGCCCATTCCGCTCCTTTATTCTCAAAACTAGGAATTTTTTGATATTTTCCAAGTCAACACGTTTGAAATCGCCAAATGTATGTTTTATTATAAAATAACTTATTGCCCCAATTGCCTCTCGATCTTTTTGTAAGGAATAGCCAAATTCACAACTATGGTACCAGAACAGCTAGTAATTATCGAACGCATTTTCGCCGCCCAAATCTCGAGCAATTTACAATTCTCTACCAAGGTCCTAAAATTTGGAACTCTCTCCCTATTTCAGTCACTCGTTCGTCAAGCCTTCTTAACTTTAAGTCGAAAATGCAAGAGTTTTACTTCAAAAATCACTGGAGTGGCCAAGCCGCACATTCGAAGCACTTTTCTTTACTTGGTTTATTATTGTAAGCCGAGGTGGCTCTCTTATAAGCCCGGTGGCTCTCTTATAAGCCCGGTGGCTTCTTGGGTCTTCTCGCCTTAGGCAAATAAATCGAATATATCAACAACGTTGAAATGGTAAATTGGCCACCGTTACGATGATAAAAACTGACGTTTCGAGCGTTAGCCCTTCGTCGGAGCAAATAGCGGAATTGTGGGTTGTGTGTGCTTTTAAAGGCAGATAAAGGAGCTACGTGATTGGTGGGAACATGGCAACGAGAAAAACACGAATAAATTAGTGGAATGATACCTGTGGGATTTAGAATGCCGGTTTGAAAGATGAGCAAATAAAGATGAAGACGATGAACATGACTTGACATGTTATCGGCAGACTGTATTTTCTAAGATAAATGTTTATTTTTGTGCCACTGTGTAGGAAGAGGGATAATTTTGATTACGATGATCCTTCTGATCCTTTGTAAATGTGCCAGGCGGGTGAGCATAAGTTTAAGGATCACTCATTTTCGACCTTCCGTTCCTCGAGATCGTTGTCAGTAACCACAGCGACCTCGATTGACAAAATTCTTATTCTTTCACGGCGACAACAGTACCAAATTCCCTTCGGAACACGCCATTTGTGAAGGTGTGAATAAATATATCTTACTCATGATTAGACGTTTATCGTGTAGTATCGCTGAGTATTATATGAGTTGTGCCGTATTTTGAATCGCCCATTTCATATAAACTAAAAATACCGCTGCAGCCTTCCATGGGTTACTTACTCGTTTGTCGACGTCAGCTGCTACTGTGTAACTGACTAGCTACTGACTAACAATGGTAAGAAGCGCTTGGCTTGGCTTGCTCAGTTTAGCGAGCGGACGCCATTATTGGTCAACAAAGAGAAGGTTAAAGTAATTCGTTATCATTCACTTATTTACCACAAGTGTGCAAGCTTTAAGATAAACATTTTCTGTGTGTTTAAATGCTTAGTATCTTGTGAACCTGTTTGTGAATTCAAATAACGCTATCAAGAGTGCCAAATTGAATGCGGTCGCGAATTCAGCGGCGATAGAAATCTCCATATAGAAAGGTTCGAGGTTAAATTGAAATAAATTAATAACCATAGAAACCAGACTATGTAGAGAGAGAGAAAGATATAAATGTATTCCTTTAATTTTCTAAGCCATGTTATCACTTACTCTAAGTTGGTCTGGTAATGTTCATTGAGCAAATGGCCGCCCTAACGTTATTGCTACTGATAAATTTATTAACAGGTTGGTTTCAATACTTGCTTGTTTCCGTCTTGACAATAGAAGTAGCGCAAATTACTTTTCCGTGTCCGGTCTATTTTGACTGATTTCTGATGACACATTCTGTCTTATTTACTGCGTAAATTTCATCGTAACTCATTTCCCGTAATCCATCATTTTTTCGACTGAACAACGAGGAATTTGATTAAAATGATCGAGCGGCATTTTGTATTTCGTTCCCAGCTTACACTTCATTTGCTTGTTTCCAATAAACTTTATAAGTTCTCGAAATATTTGATAGGCATCCGAGAAGGTGTTTATAATCAAGAATCATCGTAGAATCAGCTCGAAAAGAGAAAATACCTGTCAAGGATAAACCTGCGCAATGGCAAACTTGAATATACAGTCGAACTATTTCGGACTGCCCAAAAGAGATTATATATTTTTTATCTTTATTTTTTGTTGTTGCTGTTGAAGTCTTATTTTCTATAATTACTCCTTATCAGGTTACAGGTCACTTTCATCGGAAAATCGAAATCAAAGCGGCATTGAGAATATTTTTCCTGTTTATACTGGGTATTTTTCGAGTGTCGATACCAATCACAGTTTTGGATTTCTAATTTATATCTGCTGTTACGCCAAAGGGAGCATCTTTTATTTACGCTTCAATCTTAATAGATGGGAGTAATTATGATTAAGACCATGATGATCATTACTGGATGATTATTTTTTTCTCAGCTCGTGAGCGGGCGGTATTCTGTAAATCCTGCGATCTGATCGGTTCCGAGAGCGGGCAGTATCCTTCCATCCGGCCCACTCACAGCGGGCGGTATCCGTTTCGCTTGAGTCACCTTGCAGAACATCTCAAGCTTCGTTGCAGTTTTTTACAAATATATCTCATTTTGCCGGCTGGGCAGAATTTTTAAGCAAAGACTTCGGTCACAACCTTTTGGCGATAAATAACATTAACTCTTTCTTCTCTCTCTCGCTCTAAAATCACTTTGGTTTGTCCGCAAAATTAATTTCGAAATAAATTTTGTGGTACTAAATTTGTTTTTAAAAAGATTGCAACGTGGCCTAAAAACAATTTGTTATCATAAAGTAACTCAGAAAGTTAAAACGAGAGTTAGTTGCAGTTAACAATTGCGTTAATCAATGTGATTCTCGTTCGTTGATATCTGAATTCTTCAACACAATTTGTTCCCTTGGGAAACGTTGAGCGAAGTTTTAACTTTTTGCCTATTCTCAGTACAATTCCCTTGAATTTTGACACTTCCACTGTAAATTTCACAACGGAAACGGAAAGAGTTCGATAAATAAAGATCGCATTAAATCCCCTACTGTCTAGCTGGAAAGAGTCTTACTGACTTTAGCTTTCCGGTGGAAAAAAGACAGATTTTCACACACCATTGCAGAAAACAAGCAAGCACACTGACAACTCGAAAACAAACATTTGCATTCACTTAAAATTTGACTTTCCGTGCCATTTTAAAATAGAAATAATTTGGATATATCAACAAAGTCGAAATGGTAAATTGGCCACCGTAACAATTACAAAAGTTGACGTTTCGAGGGTTAGCCCTTCGTAGGAGCGAATAGAGGAATTGTCGGTTGTGTGTGCTTTTGAAGGCAGAAAATGGAGGTACGTTATTGGTGGGAACATGGCAACGAGAAAAACAGGAATAAATGTTTTTCTCGTTGCCATGTTCCCACCAATAACGTACCTCATTTTCTGCTTTTAAAAGCACGTACACACAACCCACAATTCCTCTATTCGCTCAGCTCGAAGGGCTAACGCTTGAAACGTCAGCTTTTGTAATCGTTACGGTGGCCAATTTACCATTTCAACTTTGTTGATATATCCAAATTATTTCGTTACCCCCACCGACGCAGCCCCAAACAGTTTCTTTATAAACTATCAGCCTTTATTTATTTTAAAATAGAACAGAGGTAAATCTTCGAAGATTAATCGTGGTTGGAAATAAACAATACTTCCCGTAAGATATATATATATATATTCTTTTTGTACGAGAAGATCGTCACATGGTTATTTAACTCGCCTGTGTTTATCATACCAATAAATATATCTTATTAACCAAGCGCGAGGGCCGTACTGGGAGAATATCGGCCTGAGGACTTGACAGTACGGACCGAGCGTAGCGATGTCAGGTACAAAAAAGACCGAGTGCTGATATTCTTCCATTACGGTCCCGAGCAAGCTTGGTTAATAGTAAGATTAAGCACCGCGAAAACTGCGAACGCTGAACGTCGGCTAGCCGTTTGTCGTTTGCCGTTCCGTCCGCGATGTTCGTCTGTTTAAGCTTCCCGACGACACGGCAGAATGAATGTTCTCGTTCTCCATTCACTGCGACTAGAAATAATGGATACAAAGAAGTAATGTATTTTCCGCTTGAATTTGAACTCTATCGGCTTTACAAGCAGTTCATATCGAAGTAAGATGATAAACGAAGCTTAGCTATAAACGCAAGCGATCAAAATGCAGAAATAGTCGGTAAAAATTGGCTGCAAATACTCACGTTTTCGCGTTCCTTACAGACGTGAAAAATGTCCTCCTCGAGTAGAAACGGCGACCGGCAAACGGCAAACGCGGGAAATGTCAGATCACGTGACCCTCTCTGCCGTTCGCGGGAAAAAATACGTGGTGCTTAATCTCTCTTATAAGAGATTTATTATACGACTGAAGTTCAAAGGGACACAAGTGCGGTATCATTCGGGACCATTCGGGACAGTGCCCGGTCCAATAATTAGAGAATATTGCACCGGCAATAGAGCATTTTGATTGGTTGATTTTAGTTATTGGCCCTCTGACTGCCCGAGTCGTGTAATAATGTTGTTTATTCAAAAGCGCACATGCGCTTTTTTTCTCTTCACTTGACAGCTGTCACATCGTGACAGTTACTTATTAAAAAATGTTTCAAAGTTTGCTTGGAAGCCTCCTTTAAGTTACCTTTACAAATAAAGATGTTTCGGTGAAAGCTTTCTCAAGTTAATTTGAATAACGTCTGTTTTCTATATCATCTTCTCGCTAAAGAATTGTTAAGTTTATAGAGGAATTTCCCGTAATTAGTCTCGTAATTGTCGTTCTAAATCATTTGGGTTTTGTTGACAATCACTTAGTTATGTGCTAGAAAAAAAAACTAAAAATATTATTCATCTGCATGCATAGATCGGTCCGTACTGAGAAAAACTGTGCCCTCTGTCTTGAGTTGTGATTTTCCAATGCCTCCACCACGTCGTATTTTTGCGGTACCTCGGGACACACTCCCCTTCTTTTCACTTCCCGGCCAAGTGGACCTCTACTCTTGTTTCGCTTCCGCACAGCATGAGCGCCAAAGTTGTCTCAACACTGTTGCAAATAGTGCAAATGTTTATAGTTTCGTGTTCTGATTGATTTCATGGAATTATTAACAAGACGAATATGGCGATTATGAATATCCATATCGTGCTACCTTGCGTTTTACCGCTGCAGCCATGTAGCACTGGCTTACACAAGATGGCGACCGAAGGAAGAAAAGTAAACATGGTTACTCCGACGAGTTTTGCTGAAGATATTGCCGCTTTTCGCAAATTAATTAGTGCAGCTACATCGTGTCATGCCACTGCAACAGCACTATCTCGAGGGGATCTGATTCTTTAGACCTGAGATTTGGCAAAACTAGCACTACCCACGATGAGGAAAATTTATACCGCATTCCGCCACGGTCCGTTACAAATTAAATTGACAGAATAAGAAGGTACTGGATCTCAACCTTACTTTTTTCATATTTTGACGATAAAATTGTCAAAATAAAATATTCTTTGGCGGACTGGGCTGGAAATCTTTACTCCCAATTTCTTTGTACATATGCGAGACCATTTTGAATAACATTAAATTGGCTCGGATTTAGAGAGGTGTTTCTCCAAAATGGCCTTTTGGACACACCCCTTAATTCCATGAAATTTCACAAATTTCATAACACCTAGCGAAACACTATTTTTCAGATTATATGCAGAATAACATATCATATGTGAAAACTGGAAGTCGCTGCAACAAATCTGTCGCGAGATATTTTATTCTCAAAATTGGAGATAGTTCACCAAATCAGCCTCCGGTACCACCTGAGATCTGCTACGTCTCGCCCTATCCCTCACATTCTAACGTTCGATGTCCCCAACCTCAAGAATTTCTGCAGGAACCATTCTTGCTTCCCTACGGCAACGAAGAAGTTTTCGAAATTCTCTTTGGAACTCGCCATTCGTGAACATGTAAATAAAAGGATTTATTGAAGCACTCACAAAGAGCAGCATCGTGCACGTTAAAGCTACTGCTCTTGGGCAGGTATCGGGAGAAAAACGCCTCCAAAAGATGATTATCCATAGTGGTATCCAGGAACACAAAAACCCGGCAGCTATATAAAGTAGCACCCGAGTGATGTTTATTTCTCTCACTGAACTGCGTACTATACTGTCACTGGCCGATTGACGAAGCGAGGAGGCCATGTGCAATTCATGTTCACTGGTTTTTGAAAATACTTTGTAGTAGCTGAAACTACCAATGAAGAAAGGTAGAAGAAAATAAAATCCAAAGATGATCGAAAAGTGAACAATCTGAATTGTTGAGTTTGCGAAACCAAGGGTACACACTTCATAGCCAGGACTGAATTCAAAATAGAGGCGATTTGAGACTCGACCAGTCAACAGATAAGATGCAAGGAAAAGCCACATACAACACAACCAGATGATGGACTTTTGTGGAGAAAACAATCTATTGTACAGATTGGTTTTGACAATTCGTATGTAACGGTTAAAAGCCAGCAAACATAGGGTTGCTGGGGTCGAGTAGGTGGCGAATGCATCAACAAAGCCTTGAATTTGGCAAAGGGCGTCACCAAAATCCCATCTTCCGATGATCAAGGTTGCAGCCGTTAACGGCATTTCCACCGTTGCACACAGTAGATCGCTGATTGCTAAAGCAGTGATGTACAGGTTGGTGGTTGATCGCAAGTTTCGGTTTTTGAACACCGCTAAACAGACCATGACATTTCCAATGAAACTCGTGATGTTCAATGCAAGGCACACAATCGCTTCAGTTATAATAACTTCTAAACTTCGGTGTGGTAATACCAGGTTGGACATCTTTACCAACAGAAATAGAAGGCAACGTTTCGTTGTTTTATGATTTGTGTCCTTTGGAAAGAGAAAGTTTTGTTGCACCACAGTTGTATTCCAATTGCTTAGGGTTATAGACGATGATAGGGCTGAATGCGTTAGGTGAAAACAAACGATTATTGTGAAAAAAATCCAATTCAGTGACACGTTTCTAATGATGTACAAATTTAAGCAGAAAAGTCCCTTTTAAGTCTTTTTTTTAAGTTCATGTCATTACTAATGACGCAAACGTATACAGTCATCTATTCATCGATAACTCACTGGGATGGTTGATTCTTACGTTCTCTCTTTGAAAAGTGGAAAGAGTGCTTTTATATTCAATTCCGGCATTCGCCAAGTGCGAGTAATGTCTTCGAATGTCAGCGAATAAAGTAAGTAAATTAAGTAAAAGATGATAAACTGACTAAGGGGAATCGAGTCATCATTGTACCTTAGTTTGCCATCGAGTTACCAAAGGTTTCCAGATAATCTCTTCCCACGGCAAAGTAACGAATTTTCTGCTTTTCAAAGAAACAGGCAATATAATTATTCTTTATCACAGATCAGTAAAAAAGTAATCAAACTGAATCGTGTCGAAGGTACAATGGAGTCTCTCTTATCAGTTGACAGCACCTGTTGGAAGTCACGAGAGCACAATTTCATTACCACAAAAGGATTTTGTAATGATTTCGAGATCTTAAATATAAAAAAGCACTTTGGGAGACAGATCTGTACAAGTAATTAATTTCACGCACGATAATCACTTTCAACTCAGGTGACAGAGATTCGTGCTGCATGGCTGGCAAGAAAAAAAACTCAATCATCTGACCATGAAATAGATATTGACATTGGTTTTAACCAACGAAAGTCTGACGCTGGAAACGTCAAGTTTCTTTCTGAGAAGTATTATAAACTATAGTTGATTAATACGCGGAGATAAAAACAGAGGATAAAATACAAATAAAACTCTGGAAGAGTAATTATGCTTTCCCCTATCGATGCACCTGTCCATGTTGTGGTTAGCAGATTAATGAGCGAGCCTTAATGAATATAAACTGGCGCGTTTTTTACTTGATTTGATTTATTATTGTAAGTGAGGTAGCTCTCCCATAAGCCCCGCTGGCTTCTTTGGTCTCCTCGCCTTCTACTGAGCTGTTATCGCTGTAAATGAATCTTTGTATTCGTAAAATAAGGCAAATGATGATGATGATGATGAACATAACTTGACATCAGATACAATGAATATATGAAGCTCATATATTTTGAACTGCGGTAGTAGATACGTATGATGCACGATCCTCGCAGAAGAGAGCGCTATTTATGCAATAGCGAAAATCAGACCTGAAAAAAATCAGGCCTGTACGGGATTCGAACCACTCACCTCTGCGATACTAGTGCAGCGCTCTACCAATTGAGCTAACAAGTCAACTGGGAGCAGGCCGTTAAGTTGATTCGTAATAAACCCGTGATGATAAATCAGATACAATGAATATATGAAGTTCATATATTTTGAACTGCGGTAGTAGATACGTATGATGCACGATCCTCGCAGTAGAGAGCGCTATTTATGCAATAAATATCATAAACGCGGTTTAATCTCATTTCCAGTTTTTATCAAGAACCTTTTAAACAAGCAAGACCGAAACATTTTGAAGAAACTAAAATCAACGGATTGCCACCCCCTGAAAGACATCATTCCTGTCCAAAAGACATATGTACACAATCTTAGGATAAAAGGCTGCGCACGCCCGAAAATTAATACACAGCGCTTTATGAACACCTTTGTAAATAGGTTGATATTTAAGCTCCATTTATTGTAATGAAGTACTTTTTAATTCATAATATGTATGTAGATTTCTGTTGTAGTTTTTCCAAATTCATTGTAGCATAAGATATGTAGTTTTATCTTATGATGGAATAAAGACTTTATTATTATTATTATTATTATTACTATTATTATTATTATTATTATGCAATAGCGAAAATCAGACCTGAAAATAAAAAAAAAGGCCTGTACCGGATTTGAACCACTGCGATACTAATGCAGCGCTCTACCAATTGAGCCAACAAGCCGACTGGGAGGAGGTCGTTAAGCTGATTCGTAATAAACCCGTGACGATAAATCAGATACAATATCTACATAAATCAGATACAATATCTGCATCATACGTATCTACGACCGCAGTTCAAAATATATGAACTTCATATATTCATTGTATCTGATTTATCATCACGGGTTTATTACGAATCAACTTAACGGCCTGCTTCCAGTTGGCTTGTTAGCTCATTTGGTAGAACGCTGCACTTTAAGTACTGCAGAGGTGAGTGGTTCGAATCCCGTACAGGCCTGATTTTTTTCAGGTCTGATTTTCGCCATTGCTTAAATAGCGCTATCTACTGCGAGGATCGTGCATCATACGTATTATTATCATTGTCATATCAATAAAATTGTTATCAGCTCTAGGCGCCAATTTCTATCTCTTCGCCGGTTTCTTTTTCAAATTCAATATTTGACTTCTAGAAAGACATTGATTAACTTTAAAGCGCGCAACTGTAATTCGATTTTCATACCTCTTGCTGGGGAATGTCGCATTGTCAACTTTTGTACCCTTCTTCGTATTTCAAATTTGCCTGTACTCAAATTCTCCTGCCTAATGAATGTAAAGAAAGTGAACACACAAACCGAAAAAAAAAAAAGAAGACGGACACATACACAGACATAGTAACAAGACAAAACTGATCAGCAACAAGAAAGAAAATGACGAGAAACAACAATACAAAAAAAAAAAAGAGACAGAATAGAATAACCTTTCCGTCCTGCTTCCAAAATCCACAAGACTTAAAGGTTTGATTCTTGTTCATACCGTTCCTTGCGATCGTTGCTGGTGAAGATAGTAGCTTCCCTTAGCGAAATTCTTGTTTTTTCACTGCGGCAACAGGGCAGTTTGCGAAATTCCCTTCGGAACTCACCATATGTGAAATCGTAAATAATGGTATTAATTGAAGCACTTCAAAATACAAGAAAAAGTAGCAAGCAATGCTGCAGTTCATGAGCTGGTTTCAGGAGAAAAACCAAACCAGAGGACAAGTGCCCATATTGGTATCCAGCAGCACAAAAATCCAGCGACCACGAGAAACATCATTCGAGTAAGCTTTGTTTCTTTCACTGAGTTGCTTACTGCACTATTGTCAATCCTCTTCTGTAGCGATGTGACTAAACTCTGTTGATGCTCATGTATTTTGACAAATATCTTAAAATAACTGAAAATGCTGTTGAACAACGGTAAAACAAAAATAATCCGAGAGCGACGTAATAATGAACGATTCGACTTTCACTAGTTGGAAAATAAAAATGAGCATATTGCTTAGCTTTAAATAAAATCGATATTCAGCTAATTTGTGACTCGGACAATCAGCATGTAAAGTGGAAAGGGAAAGCCACAAGCAATTCAACCATATCTTAGATCTCCAGGGTGAAAAAATTTTCTTGTACTGGCTCGTCTTTACAATTTCCACGGAGCAGTTAATTGCTGTCAACCAAGAGTCGCTGGGATCACGTTTGAGGCGAATATATCAACAAAGCCCTGAAATTGGCATAGCGTGTCGCCAAGGACCCAACTTCCAATGATCAGCGTTGCATGCAGCAGCCATACTTATCTCTATTGTAACACAAAGCAAGTCACTGACTGCTAAGGCAATTATGTACAGGTTAGTGGTTGCTCGCAGGTTGGCGTTTCTGTATGCTGCTAGACAAACCAGACTGTTTCCAATAATGCTAGTGATGTTCAAAACAACGCATGCACTCGCCTCGGCTCAGTCATGACTGTAGTTAAGCTTCAGCTTGGTAGCGCTAGGTTGAACATATCACCCCGTGAAAATAAGAGAAAATAATAAACAAACAAATAAACAATTAGGTAAGCAAATATGAAGGTAAATATTGAAGGACTCCGAAGAACCCCTTTTTCCCTGCTTAGTTCATCTTCCGCGCCCTTTGTTGTCAGGGTTTGCAATTGTAAACTGTCCAATTGTTCTTCTGTCCATTAATTTTAATGATTCATCTATTTGTTCGTGTATTTTTTGGCCTTTCGTATTTCACCTACGTGCCCCAATGAAGTCTCTTTTACCGTCTCAAACTATTATTTTATCCAATACGAAGCAAAGTCAAAGAGAGGCTTATTACAGTTAAAGAAGTATGAGGATTTAAGGGAGGCTACAATCGCGTTTGCTTCGGCATCATTTTATTGCTGTTGTTATTTATTAACGCTTAAGTCTCAAGAAAAATACACAGTCTTCATTGTTTTACTTTAACTATTATGATGTTAACTCTTAAAATGGCTACGCACTTCCATCGACTATTCTCTCTCCAAAAATAATGTTTGTCTCGCATGGGAATCTCGTCTTCCTGTTTATCATTGTTGGTTAGTAAAATGCAGGTGTTATGTGTTTGTTATGAGTTCATGAGTTTCTGCAGGTGCTTCCATGCAGTTGTATTTCCAAACCGTAAAATTCGCTCACTTTTTCCGTTGATTCTTTTAAGAGTTTATTGTCTCCTTTTGCAATCGTTGCAACCATTGTGGCCTCACTCGGCGCCCCTTGGGATGACCAATATCATTGTCGATAAGAGTACAGACCACACCACAGGCGTCGCAAGCTCACGTCTCTAGCAAAAGCGAACGACTTTCATGAAAGCGTCACGCGTTGTGTGACGCGGTGTTAAGTTACGCGAGCAACCTTTGAGAGTTTGAATGCGTTGTAAGGAATAGTATGGGGAACAAAATATGGTCGTCTGATAACAGGAAAGACAGTGACGGCAAAGCAACCCCAAAAACGACGAAAATCGCCAAAGAACACAACGGACACACAAGGAATGAGTAAGTTTTTTTAATTCAACCTTTAAAATGTTCATATTTCGGAATATTTAGTGTTTTAAATGGACCATATTTTGTTCCATATACTATTCCTTATAACGCATTCAAATTCTCAACGGTTGCTGGCGTAATTTAACACCGCGGCACACAATGCGTGACGCTTTCATGAAATAATCCTTTGCTTTTGCTCGAGACGTGAGCTTGGGATGCCTGTGACCACACTAAACCACTGCCGATTGGTTACATATCATGTCAAAATATTTATTTCTGAAACTCAACCTTAATTTTTTAGCGTGACTAGATGTACACAAGGATAAAGGAGGTCTTCTTAATCAGTTTCGAAAATACTTATGCGTAAAAAACAATTAAACTGAAAGCAAAACTCGTGTACAAATTGCTGTCTTATCTTACCTTACTTTGAACAGATTTCTGTATGAGGCCTTCATAATTTTCCAGTGGTGATACTAAGAATAGAACAAGGCGCCACAAAGCCGTTCAATGAGAAAATTGTAAGTAATGCGCTGAATACTTGTCTTTCTGGAAAAAATGGATACCTTAATTTTTTATTCTGTTTTCGTATAGAGTAACAGGTTATAAAGAAAGCTGGTTGCAATAAGTTTTCTAATCTCTCTAATCCATTTTCACTGCATTACTGCAGTAGTGTAAGACTAGAACGGAAAATATGCGATCCATGCGAGTAGTCCACCCATTAAATCCCACCCATCCCACCCCCAGGGGAGGACATCCATCACACAGTAATCTCGTGCGTGGGAGATTAACGTCTCCTACTCCTAACCCTGTAGGAGACGGGACCTCCATTTATTTGTCCCTATCCGAGAAGACTAGAATATCTCACCATTTCTTGATATTATAGGAAGGTAGCATATTCTTCTCAATTATTTTAAGACCTTGAGTGTTGGTCCGGCCGGGGCTTGAACCCTCGACCTCCCGCACAACAGTCCAGCGCTCTATCCATTGATAGTCTGAAAGAAGAAGCCACTGAATTATGAGTTTTATTTTGGCCAGTGCTGCCTGAATGCATTCTTCTATCCACCAACTCAGTCTTATGTCAACACTCCAGTGATTTCAAGAGCTGGATAATCGTTCTTCCCTTGTGGCCTGAATGCATTCGTGTACCCAATGACAATTATTTCAACATTTTCTAGACCGAAGTTTTATCAGATTTAATAAAATGACTGAGAAATGAAACCTATCGTTTATGTCAACGGGAAATGCATAGTCGTGAATGAGATAGGTATTTTGAATTTTCCTGAAGTCTATTTTACTCGAGATGTGTGTGACAATTCTGTTAACTGTCCACGATTTAGGTTTGCATCCAAAATTTTTTGCCAAGTACTAGCAGGCTTAAAATTTGATGTGAAGTCTGATCGAGTAGACCTAGCAAAAGCTCTAGCTAACTTAGGCAGATGCAATGAAAACAATTCAGGTCACAGAGGAATGTCGAATTATAGGTCACCAAAATAGCTCAAAAGTGGTTAAACTCCCTTACCAGGCTCGAATTAATATTTCACTGGTCTTCAACCGTCATAATGCGGGGAATTTAGGTTTTTTTTCAGAGTTAAGAATTAGGTTTACATAAAGAGAAACATGAGTGAAATTTCTGAAAGTAACTTGGAGAAAACTCGCCTAACTCTAGCCGAAATCTGCAGACTTCTCGCGCACGTTATTTCACTATCGCAATAGCAAACTAATACTCTGACCTCACAGTTCGTGTTTTCCTTGTCCAAACTGATGTTTACTTTTCAGGGCATTCTGCTAGAGGTATATATAACGTACGGAATCGAAATACCTCGTACTTCTCAAACAACGTCACAAAATTACAATTTGCTTACTTTCTTCATCGACTTTCCATCATCAGCCGTTTCATTAATTGCATATTTGGCCTATATCGTCCCAACTAACTTGTAGCAGATGGAAGCTTTGGGTTTGAATACCGTCTAAGACTTGAACAGGAAGGTATTACAAAAGTATTAAACTTACCTTTATCAAGGATGTTTATGTTTTTGTCCAATTGCCTTTTACGTCGAACACGCAAGGCGAAACAATACTTTTCTTTATCCCCATCAGTGTGACAATGTAAAGAAAAGCTTCTTGAAATATAAGTTTTCTTCCTAAACAGATTTTATTCAAGTTTGAGGATACAGAGCTGATGCTTCTACAAAATCATGAAAAGAAGCGGCAACGTACTGTCTTAAATAGCGTTATTTGTCATTAAAATGTCCCCAGGTAAGGGAGATCTCAAAAGATAAAATTAGTTTAAGATTTAAGCGCACGATCAAGCTTAGAAAAAACATGTAGAAGCAGCAACGTGCCGTCTCGAATAGCGTCCTTTGTTATGAAAATGTCCCAAGGTAAGGTTGCACGTCACGATATCAACATGATATCACGGATTTCCAGCCGTGCGGGAAGATGAAAAATTAGAATGATTTTTTATCGTGAATTAGCTGCTGACAAGTCACTCGCTTTTCGTGTCGCTCTATTAGGTTTTCTCGTTAATAAAGTCGACTTTTCTCTTGAAAAAGGCCTATGGTGTTTATATGGCAAACAAAATAATACATGTTTGCTTGAAGACATGGAATTTTTCTTCTCGTGTTTAACCAAATATCTCGTTGTTTTCCTTTCTTTATAACATATCAAAATACTCAAAACGCAAGTGGTAATATTTAATACCTCTTTGGGAGCAATACAAGATTCTAGTATTGTGGTTGGATTTCCCAAATCCCCTTGACAATGGCCATATTGAAAACAGCAACAAGACTGAAGCGAACTGTGCGTAAGAGGAAAGAAATCTTGGGAAACTGCTCGGAGAGAATGGAATCACGTTTCCTCAATATTCAAAGTTTCTGACAGCACGCGATCTTCGGGGAGCTCACTTCGGTTTCCCTCGCGTAGCAAAACTGAAACTTTTTTTACTTAACGGCCGTATCTAAATACATCCATATATTTGAAAATTGACTCAAGAATATAAACTTTTGCTGCATAGTTCGTGAGTTTTCGTCAGCATTATTTGTTTGCTGTATAATTTCGCACTGGGCTGTCTTATTTCATACTGAACTTGCCACTGGACCTGAATCGATACCTGAACGAAGAGGTACGAACAAGACATAAAATTTGCCCTAGGTTTGAAGCTTCCGAATGTGCCAAGACCCTTGGAATTCGAAGTGTTTTGCAGATGTAAGCCGCCAGGCTTTCCTTGTTCCTGACTATTTCAATGAACGCAGGCTTCAATGTTTTAGCGTACATGTGTAAAATATTGTAACCGGCGACGCCAGACGTAGTTGATAGCAGAATGTTGAGGCACGTAAATTTTCTAGCTGTTATTTGCCAAAAAGGGGAAAAAAAAGACATTTAAATACAAAGTTTGGTAAAGAGGACCTCTCATTGGTATGTTATATTAATGTCAAAGCTATTCGAACACTGCTATTCCTTATGCTAATTTATCATGGCAGTCTCAATCCTCTTTCAATAGCGGAATCTTAGATCAAGCTCACTCAGCATGAAAAAAAAAAAAAAAAATAACTAGTGGTTTTATTTTATCATTGTTCTCCTCCTGTCTCTTTCGAACTAGTTAGGTGAGACAGTGTTTTTCGCTCTTCCAATCAAATTGTAGCTTTCTTCAGGAAAGGTCCATCTTCCATTTACCGCTCTTGAGTTTTTGGAAGCCGTTTCGAGTTTTTAAAAATTCGCTCTTGAAATCGGCCTTCATAGTAGAAATGTCCATTTTTACGTCATTTACAAAGACACAGGAATAGTCCTTCTACTTCTAAAAACTTCCTCTTTTTAACCTTAAATCAAAGATAAATCGTTCTTCTTCAAAAGCCCGTTTTTGGGTTTCTCACTTATTGCTTCTGACAATTTGGAAAGCGAGTTTTATCAACGCTGCTGCGCTAATTTAGGACCTTTCTTCTCTTATTCTGGGCTTTTCAAGGCGCAATCGCATTCAAATCTCAGTGTTTATGAATAATTAATGATATCCAGCCCTTCTGCCCTCTGGTGACACTGTGCTTATAGTGGCTCTGCTGATCGAAGTGTCATATTGGTCTTGTATGCTAGAAGTAACATCTTGTGAGGATGTTCGAATGGTTTTGTGGTTGTACGGTACCAAATTTTCTCAGCAGGATGGGTTATCGTAGTAGTAGGAGTTTTCGTAGTGGTATTGGCTACATCTCAAAAAAACTATATTGGGTGTGGGGGTCGCGATACTTTGCGTGGAGCGAACTGATCTGACTTTCCATAATATTTCAAATTTTCCAACCATCCCAAGTCCCTGTCCATAACTCTAAGGATGCCGTTCATGAGTTCCTTGAAAGAAACCACACAAAGTAGTCAGATCGGTGAGTTAATATTTTATTCAGGCTGTGTTAATGTTCATTCAACTAGGAAGACTCTCTTACGTCTAAGGGACCCTCTGAGGGCTGGTCTAAGCTACTGCTCCATGACGAGATAAAAATAAAAACAATTTCACGATTCTCTAAATATTAGGATTTTTTAATGTAATTGTTGTCAGGGAGTGAATATAAGATTATCTTGTGGTAACCATACTTGTAACTTTAAAACTCGGAGGTTTAATTATTTGACATTTTTAAAGCTGTCTTCTACGAAATTTTTTCGCTGGGTTCTTTACTTAAGTTATAATTTATTTGATTAAAGTTGGTCCAAGCCTCAGCAAATTTGAAATCCCGAAGAATTTTTATTATTACTTTTTTAATTAAATTTTTCTATGGAAACGCTTTTGTATGTTTTTACCTATGATGTAGATTCTCAGGTTCGTTCTTCCAGTTCCTCAACATCGTTGTCATTAACCGTAGGAGCTTTTTTGGGCACAATTATTTTCTTTTCATGGCGGCAACAGAGCAACTTACGAAACTCCCTTCGGAACTCACCATTTGTGAAAGCGTAAATAAAGGGATTGATTGAAGAACTCAAATAAAAGCAAAACATTGCTAGCATGGCGATAGTTCTTGAGCTGGTTTCAGGGGAAAAACGAAACCAGAGGACTAGTGCCCACGATGGTACCCAGCAACACAGAAATCCCGCGGCCACGAACATTAACACTCGACTAATGTTTATTTCTTTTACAGTGTTGTTTACTGCTCTAATTTCAGTCCTGTTCCGTAGCGATGAGACAACATTCTGTTGATGCTCGTGGGTTTTGAGATATATCTTATAATAACTGAAAATACCGATACACAACGGTAAAATAAAAAGGAGTCCCACAGTGACACAAAAATGAACGATTTGACTTACAATAGTTGAGAAAGTAAAGGCACACACTGCGTAGCTTTGGACGAATCCAATTCTTATCCAATTTGTCACTTGAATAATGATCAAGTAAATTGCAAAAGAAAGCCATAAACAACTCAGCCATATCTTTGATCTGTGGGTAGAAAATATCTTTTTGTAATGATTCGTTTTTACAATTTTCAAATAACGGCTAAACGATGTCAAACCGAGTGTTGCTGGGGTGATGTAAAAGGCGAACAAATCAACAAAACCTTGAATGTGGCAAGCAACGTCACCAAGGACCCATCCTCCAATGAACAGCGTTGCAGAAGCTAACGGCATATCTACTGTTGCAACCAGCAGATCACTGAATGCTATGGCAATGATATAAAGGTTGGCAGTTGATCGCAATTTTGGGTTTCTGTATGCTGCTATACAAACCAGACTGTTTCCAATGGTACTTATAACGCTCAACGCAATGCATATGCTTCCCTCAGCTATGATATTAGCTAAGCTTCGTCTTGGTAGCTCTAAGTTTGACATCTTTTCTACAAAAAAAAGATAATGGGTGATATTAAAAAAATGGTCGTTCAATGAATATGTGAATAAACAATTAATAACAAATAAAGCATATAGAGGCAAGGTACTCGTTAAAATTTTGCCAAAAGTGCTTATACAGCAAAAGTTGTATTATAATCTGAAATTTATCTAAACTATTCCTAGACCAGAATTAGACGATAAATTGGTATGACACTAAATAATGCCTCATGTTATCAGAATAAGTTTTAAAAGAATTAGTGTTAAACGGAAAGGGGAGCGCATCAATGGCAAATAATAATAATAATAATAATGATAATGTTAATGACGACGACGACGACGACGACGACGATGATGATGATGATGATGATGATGATAATCACACACAATTGCTGGAGTCGTCGAGCTATACAAGCAGCTATTGCCAACGCGAGTATACACGAGTCAGAAGACCGACGCAAGCGGGGAAGGCGAGGTGAGGTGCAGATTATGCGGCAAGGCTCCAGAGAGTGTGGCACATATCTTGTCAGGATGCAGTTCGCTGGCCCAGAGCAAGTATCTCTCTTGTCACGACGCAGCACTGAAGGTACTGTTTTACGAACTGTTGTATGATGAACGATTTATAGACGAGATACAATCCTGGTACTCACCCGACAAGCCGAAGCCCGTGTATGAGTCAGAGAATGTTAAAGCTTATTGGGACGTCCCTATATAGGAGCGTTCGTCCCTTCGTTCGTCCCTAGGAGCGTTCGAGCCTTCGTCGGAGCGTTAGTCCCTTCGCTCCGACGAAGGGCTAACGCTCGAAACGTCAGCTTTTGTAATCATTACGGTGGCCAATTTACCATTTCAACTTTGTTGATATATCCAAATTATGTCCCTATATATGCTGATCAACAAGAGGTCAGGTGCAATAGGGTGGATGCACGCATTGTAAATCATATGTGCAAGAGAGTTGTGACGCTGGAAATGAGCTGTCCGTGGGTTAACAATCGGACAAGAAAGGATAAAGAGAAGACACTGAAGTACGGACCCCTTCGCGGGGAACCAAGGCAGCAGTTCCCAGGCTACGAGGTGAAGCAATATAACATCATAATGGATGCCCTCGGGGGGTAATCACGGGAGCTGGATGTCATGATGCGCGAGCTGGTGGGGGGCAGAAGCACAGACGTACTGCGAAAGATGCAGAGGGCAGTGCTCTCGGGCACGCTGAATATTGCCCGGACTTTCAAGGTGGCAGTTTGAGTTCCTGTTAGAAGGAGGACCGTATACACAACGGAAAAGCTTTTTAGGATTAGTCAATGTACCTTTATTTTTTACTCCATGGCTCACAGGTTACGGTTTTCGCCCTATGCATCCTGATTAGAATGTAGCATTCAGTTGATTTCTCTGCGACAGTAATAATAATGATAATAACAACTTTATTAAAGGAGGGTAACATATGATAGTAATTGAACTGATATTGAATTGATGAACTAGTGGCCCTCGATCCTAGTATAGAAGTACCATAACTAGAGTTAAATGTGTAAAATGCATGTAAAATTAATTCGAGGATTCTAAACAGGTTTATAAGAATTAATGCTAGCTAAAAACTGAAATATGCCACATGCGTCGGGTTAAAATACAATATGCCGCTTGGGTCGCCTCGGTTTCGCGGTTGAAAATTTTCTACTTCATCGTTCCTCGTTAGGATATGTCTGTCAACAACTCAGAATCGAAATAAAATAGATGATGATCATCAGCGAAGATTAATTATACAGAGCATATCATCAACAATTTAACAACTGAATTAAACAAGGATGAAGCACGTTTCAGTGATCAGAACGATACCAGAACAAAAAATTAAAAGAAACAATAATTATTACCTTTCTCAATTTGTCCCACAACCAGTAGATCGATTCTTTTAAAGCAAATTTGAGAGTCGCTAAGCATGAAACTTGATCCGTGATTACAAGAACAATAAGTAGGACGAATGTGAAGAGTATTTTGCATAAAGATATGTAGGAAGAGTGTGGGCTTGCAACCATCTGGTATAGCATTAAGTGAGTCTTAACTAAAAACAGTTTATTTTTACAGTTTTTCCTTTCTAGACAGTTTTGAGTTAAGTGTAAATTAATTATAAACCTATCCTGTGTTTTAATCATTACCTTTCGATGACACCGCTTTATCTTATCATCTCTTTTGTTCTTTATCTCTTCATTAAAATGCATAAACTTAAAAATGTTCATTTACGATGATTCTGCTATAAAAAACATCTGTTTTGGCGTCGACACAACTCGGACCGGATCACGGACCGTAACTTAGGTACTGAGCGCAGATCGGATAGTAGAATAAGAGAACAACTGATTGAATGGACATTTTGAAACAATATGTTCAATATGAATTTCAACCTCACGATGATAATTTTTTTAAACACCTGTTTTGGCATGACTCATGCTATCATCAGCTTGTTGTGTTGAATCCGTTGAAGTTACATGAAAATTTGAATTGATTACGTAATTTTAATGAAACGTCTAAAGACAAATTCAACGGATACAACACCATAAAGACTAAATAAACAAATGATGAAAATCGCAGAACTAACGGTTTGGAGAACACTGTTAATTTCATAATGTGAATAGAGCAAAGCTCCCGATCGTGAACAGTTTACTGGTCGAGGCACACCATCATGACATAACTTAGTCTGCCATGCGAAGGTTAGACAAATGATGCACGAAGCAATTTTAAAATTCGCGACAATTAAGAATAGTTTTACAGGCGAATGAGTTTCAGCAATGGGTATTGTTTAGTTACTTTGACTGTATTGTTGTATTGTGTATTCCTGGCTCGGGGCTGAAGGTAATAACTCAACCGTTCAAAACGCACCATTTCTTAACGCAACTTCGACTAAAAATTTTCAGCAATTACTTGTATAAGAAGTGTTAATTCCACGTGGAAAAAGTTATATGATTATAGAGCCTTGATTAGTTATTTTAAACACTAGGTATAATATAGCTAATAAATTCAGGTGCCCAAAATGAATATGCGCGTGAGTGCTTCATAATCCTATTACGCTCCTCGCGAGCTTCATATCCCCATGATACAATAGAATAGAATACAATATTCTTTATTTCGAGAGGGTAGATACATGATTAACCCAGTAAAGAGTTTTCTAACACGTGGCCCTCCAATAAACCCACCCAACCCAACCAAAGGGAGGACATCCATCACACAGTAATCTCGTGTGTGAGAATTGAAATGAACGTCTCCTTCTCCAACCTTGTAGGAGACGGGACCTCCATTTATTCGTCCCTATCAGAGAAGACTAGAATATCTAACCATTTCTTGATGTTATAGAAAGGCAGCAAATTCTTCTCAATTATTTTAAGACCCTGAGTTATCAAACATGAACGCGCCCTGACGTATGAACGAGTTGTTAAAGAACTGAAATCACCGTCACTTAACGCTAAAACAGAAAGCAATCCAACGGCGATGTCAACTTAGGTAAGGAAAGGCGCACATAAACCAGCTTTGGATAAATTCTGCGCCTCTAATAAGTAAGCACCCTAATTCCACTAGGCTTCCCTATTTTATATCTTCGATAGGACTGTGAGGAGACGTGTTTATTGAGATCAGCGATTCTTGTCTCTGATTGCTGGAGCTAAAAAACGTCTCTCGTGTACGAGGCCTAAACGCGTTTGTATGTTTTATTTTCGTTCTGATTCTTGAGGTGTTGTCTCCCTCGCTCCTTTTCTTTTCCAAGCCACAACAGCCCGTTGCAAGCAAAGATCTTAAGCAAACATGACACATAAATTTTCCTCCCGCTCTTCAACGGATGAATCGAGACAGCTCGCTGTACAAGCGTGCAAGATACAAAAACTTAATGTGCGTCTGATATACCTCTTTCTTAGGGTTATAAGGTCGGAAAAGTCATTGTTTATCACGAGCGTGCGAAACAGACAAGATTAAAGAGTATTCAGCATACCTCACCTCTAAATACGTCATGAATTTCTCTTAACTTTGCTGTGTGATTTCAGAGCAGGAAAGGCCTCTCTATGCCTATGCCCAGAGATCGACTCTTATGTATTTTTAACTTACATACATACATACATACATACATACATAGATACATACATACATACATACATACATACATACATACATACATACGTTAGTTGACCACTCCCCATGGGGGCTTTCCAGGGCCAATTCCCACCCATCCCACCCCAGGGGAGGACATCCATAACACAGTAATTTTGTGCGTAGGAATTAACGTCTCCTACCCCTAACCCTGCAGGACACGGGACCTACGGTCTATTCGTCCTTATCGGAGAAGACTAGAATATCTATCCATTTCTTGATTATAGAAAGGTAGCAAATTCTACTCACTTATTTTAAGACCATGAGTATCGGTCCGACCGGGGCTCGAACCCTCGACCTCCCGCACAACACAATCCGGCGCTCTAACCAATTGAGCTAACCGGTAGGCGACATCTGCAATACAGCCAACCGCGAGACTGGAGGTCTAAACTACTGCAAGACTCCAGAGTCTGTATACCTGACTATGATTTCAAGAAAAAAGATACCTTTTTATTCTGCTGAAGTTTATATCAGTTAGCCGTTTTTGAAATGCTACGTAATTTATCGAAAAATAACCTCAGAAAATTTCAACTTTCTTGTTTGTTTGCGACTTTCAGCAGCAGTTTTCATTAGTTACCATCCTCGGAGACCCAGGGGCTGTGAGTCGATTTCAAGTTAAGGGCAGAAGAGCCCCTGGGGACATTGTCTTCAAGACTAGTTCCAAACGGTCGCAGTCGTTCTGGCGTCTGATTTGCGCCAGAAAATCTTTGTGTTTTTCCGACCAATCAGAGTGAAGTGTCGTTTGGAGTCCTTTCGTGTGTTTTAACACGCACATATACAACAAGCTCTGTTGCTCGGTATGTTTGTTTGCGCCGTGCGACGAAGCTTTGCCCGAGGTGAAAAGTTTCAGTCTCGGCATACAATGTAAGAGAAATCGATCAGATTGTCCGCGAAATCTTACCGGAAATTATACTGAATACTTTCGCAGGTATCACAAGAGAACGAGTTTAAAAGTTTGCGAGGTTCGTATAAAACATAATGGTTGCAAGCATTGATATGTCGCTTTAAACGTTAGATGAGATGTAAGCCTAAATCTTTCAAGATTTTCTGTATAATTTGCTGTAACTGAAACTTTTCCAATCCCGCGAAGCTATTTCGTCGCACCTATTCAATATTTTAAATTGAAAAATACAGAGGGATAGATTGTACTTAAGCAATACCTAAATAGTTCCTTAAAACTTAATATTTTACCAAAGAAAATGTTTCTCTAGAGCAAAAGAAGTAGAAATGGGTATTTGCTACATAAAGTGGGTACTTGCTACGTTAAAGGGTTATTTGCTACGGAGTGGTTTTTGTGCAATAAAATCTTTTAATTGTGACATAAAATTCATAAAACAGGTTTAACATGTTTTCTTTCACAAGCGCAGAACTTTCCTACAAAAAAAACGGATTTAAAGTAAAATATAATGATTTTATAAAGAAACAAAATAATTGACCTTCTCAAAAAATTCTGACTTGTTAAGTCGAGCTAATACTATATGTGGGAACGCAGTTTTGATCTAAAATTAAGATGGTGTAAAAGTAAAATATTCCAGATCCCAGAGGGGTTTTAAGGCAATAAATAAGAACTTGAAGACCTTTAAAGTCCGTCAAAATTTTTTATTTTCGTGATTTTTTCGATGCGCGTACCAAAGATTGAGTATTTTCTACATTGGTCGTGTTTAGATTGATATACTGACTAAAGATTTCGTATTTGTCGGTAACTTCGGATAGAAGTATCATAAGTGAAAAATAGACTGATATATTCCACTGTGAAAACGGGAAAATATTGGACAATTTTATATTTAAAAAAGAAGAGGAGACAAGGTAGCATAGCAGATACTCAGCCATGAATCTGTAGAGAGAGAGAGAGAGAGAGAGAGAGAGAGAGAGAGAGAGAGAGAGAGAGAGAGAGAGAGAGAGAGAGAGAGAGAGAGAGAGAGAGAGAGAGAGAGAGAGAGAGAGAGAGAGAGACTGGAATAACTTTTCCGTCCCGCTTCTAAATCCAACAGACGTAAAGGTTTTTTTCTTGTTCATCCCGTTAGACGAGATAGTTGCAAGTTAAGATAGTAGCTTACTATGGCACCTTTCTTACTCTTCCACGGTGGCAACAGAGTAGTTTGCGAAATTCCCTTCGGAACTCGCAACTCGTGAGAGCGTAAATAATGGGATTTATTGAAGCACTCAAAAACAAGAAAAAAGTGGTAAGCAGTGCCGCAAACCTTGGGCAGGTTTCAGGACAAAAACGAAACCAAAGGGCAAGTGCCCACGTTGGTATCCAGCAACACAAAAATCCAGCTGCTACAAGGAACAATATTCTAGTAAGCTTTGTTTCTTTCACTGAGTTGCTTACTGCACTACTGTCAGTCCTGTTCTGTAGCGATGTGACTACATTCTCTTGATGTTCATGGGTTTTGAGAAATATCTTATAATAACTGAAAATGCCGATACACAACGGTAAAAAGAAAAATAATCCGGCAGTGAGGCAATAATGAACGATTCAACTTTCACCTGTTGGGTAATCAAATGAGCATACTGCGTAGCTTTGAATAAAATCAATTTTGATCCAGTTTGTGACTCGGACAATCAGCAGGTAAAGTGCAAGGGAAAGCCACAAGCAACTCAGCCATATCTTAGATCTTCGGGGTGAGAAAATCCTCTTGTAGTGGTTCGTCTTTACAATTTTCACGTAGCGGTTAATTGCTGTCAAACCAAGAGTCGCAGGGGTCACATTTGAGGCAAATATGTCAACAAAGCCTTGAAATTGGCATAACGCGTCGCCAAAGATCCATCTTCTAATGATAAGAGTTACAGAAGCTAAGCTTATCTCTACTGTACCACATAGCAGATCACTGACTGCTAAGGCAATGATATACAGGTTGGTGGTTTTTCGAAGGTTTGGGTTTCTGTATGCTGCCACACAAATCAGACTGTTTCCAAAGATGCTTGTGATGTTCAAAGCAATGCATACACTTGCATGCCTCAGTTATCACTTCAGCTAAGCTTGGGCTTGGTAGCGTTAAGTTGAACATATTACCCTCTGAAGATAAAAGAAAGGAATGTGTAGATAAATAAATAGATGAATGAATGAATCAACAAAAGAGTATTCCAAGAAAATATGTAGGTGAAAAATATGTAGGTGAATACTCTTTCCCATCTAAGTCCATATTTCGTGCCCTTCGCTGACAGGGTTTGCAATTATAAATTCTTCAATTGTTCTTCTATTCATTTGTATGCTCATTCATCTATGTATTAGCTTTTCGTATTTCCCTCACGTGACCTAACAAGGTGTTTTTTTTTCCTCGAGTTATTATTAGCATGGTTAAAGAGAAGTCAATTAAGAAGCCGAATGAAGATTTAAGCGAGGGTAAAATAATATTGTAGCATTTAATTGCTTTGAACGTTGGCGTAACTTTTCAACGCTAGCGTCCCAGGAAAAGCACACTGTCTTTATCCTTTTACTTAAAGTATCATAAATTGTAACCCTTAAAATTAATGGCTATGCACTTCCATCGGCTAATCCGGCCTCGGGGTTAACGAAAAATCGTAAAGGGGCCGCTTTTTTCGACTCATCACTGAAATGGAACTGGGCTTACGTTTACCACGGAAATTAAATGCAGAACAATAGATTTTTTAACCGAGTTAGGTTAATTTTAAACCACCTTTCTGCGTCGTCTAACTCAGGTTGGTGGTTTCTTATCTGTTAAGTGCACTGACTTTTTTCTTGGAATGTGTCAATCCCCTCACATGTTATTCACCATGGGACAAACAACTGCTTTTAGCTTCGAACATGGCGTGCGAGAACAATTTTAACAACAGCGCCAGCGACTTTTCTCAAGCGAGTTTCTGGCTCCCTTCTCAACATGTGTCGACAACACCATATCAGTGAAGTTTACAAGGGACCTTCATGCCTGAACCATTGCCTGAACAGGGAAGCCCTATACCATTCTCCTCATTCACCCGCAAGCTTTTCTGAAACGAGCGCAAGCTCATCAACAGATAGCACAGCCAAGAGGAAGAGAGAAGCTCTTGGACGAGCACAGAAAAGGAAATTTTTAATCGAACTCCGTTAGGAACATAGGAGTACCTTCATAGGAAGCGGCAGATACAAAAATGGCAAGAAATAGCGGACGAAGTTAACAGAGCTAGCGATGAAATAAATGCATCTTCAGGGAAGACAGAACTTGTTCATTATGTTTCATGTTGCCCTTCTGGATGGAAAAGAAATGTAATCTTCTCTGAAATGAAATATAGCACGAATGAAATCAAGAACAATTCTAAGTAAGTGCATTTTCTTACACTGAACGTTACAGATATGGAGCGATAACTTTCCCTACTAACTAGACGCCACAAGCCACGCGCTTCTCTACCGGTATTGCGGAAAAAAGCGAATATTTCTTTTGGTTATAAATGGTAAGACAAAGTGACATAACGCTTCGAAGGTCTGGAATTTCATACTATAGAAGCCAAGCATGGCAGGATTCCGGGAGATTTCCTCAAACCAACGCTGATGTCTCGGATACAGCCAAACTCGGGGACGATTCCTTCAACGGCGATTGATAACACTCTGACGTCTGCGCAAAATCAACATCATGTCCGACAGAACTGACTTGGAAATTTGCGCACTATTCAATAGATATTCAATAGATGCCTCAGCCGTGAGAGAAATGAAAAGAAACGAAAACAAAGAAAGAGAAGTGAGAAAATAAGAACGCGGTCCTCGAAATCTTCCATTTTGTTGGGTTATGTTATTTATATCAATTAAGTTTATCCACTTTACAACCCGGCCGCTCATAATATATAACCGGTCATGTCGCCTCAAACAAGTATTAACCGAGTTCAATTATTTGAAAATTTTAACCAGGTTTTTAAAAAATAAACCCGGTTAACTCTCTTAGTGCGGCCGCATCCAATTATCATTTAAATCAGTCTGCCGAGTAGTTTCTACTGGTAATTCATTTTTTCGTATTCTAGTATTTTTCCTGTTTTGGGAGACCAACGTTGATTTGTATTTATCATTACTTTTTAAAAACTCTTTTTAAAGGTGTTTTTTTTTCATTTTTGCAACTGAAAATTTGCATTACATTGAAAAGGATCCCAAGTAATCTGTAACAAAACATACGAGCATAGAACGATATATGCCAAAACTCTGACAAAGGGAATGGCGAGAGTAATATCTAAAATAGATTTTACGCAAAACGGTTACCATTTATTGTCTTGAAGTCATTTTGAATGAACTGGACTGGGCTGAATGAGAACCTTGAATTATTCTATTCTAGTCTAAAATAATTATTGTTAAATGGAAAGAGGGAGCAAGAAAATGGAAAAAGAACAACTCAGAATCGAAATAAATCGAATAGATGATGATCATCAGCGAAGATTAATTAGACAGAGCACGTAATTAATTCAATAACTGAATCATACAAGGATGAAGCATGTTCCAGTGATTCGAACTATACCAGAACAAAGAAATAATAATGATAATGATAATACCTTTCTCAATTTTTCCGTCGCAGGCCAGTAAATCGATTTTTTTCAAACAAATTGGAGAGTCGCGAAAAAATTGAAATTCGTTTCGTGATGACAAGAACAAGAAAGGGGAAGAAGATGACGAGTATTTTGCATACAAATATTTATTTAAGACTCCAATTACCATTTCCTTTAAATGTTCATTATTTTACTTCATAGCAAGCGAATAAGGGGGCAGGAACAGCATTAAGTGAGTCTGAAATAAAAGCAGTTAATTTTAACAGTTTTTTCCTTCTAAACAGTTACGAATTAATTTTAAATTAATTTAAACTTACTTTTAAAGCTAGTTGTAAACCTATTTTGGGTTTGAATCATGACCTTTTGTTGACACTGCTCTATCTTAAGATCTCTTTTGTTCCTTATCTCTTTATTGAAATACGCAAACTGAAAACTTCTGTCGAATTAATTTACGGTGATCTTACTATGAAAAAACATTTGTTTCGGCGTCGACACAACTCGGACCGGATGACGGACAGGACCACGAATGGATCATGGACCGTAACTTGGGTCAGAGTGCGGATCGGATCGTAGAATAAGATAAAAAGCTGGTTGAATGAGCATTTTGAAATAATATGTGCAATATGAATTTCCATTTCACGATAATAATTTTCAAAGACATGTTTTCGCATTAGACTGAAATACGATGAAAACAAGTCAGATCACTGAAGAACATCGAACGGTACGTAAAATGGTTCTACGGCGCATTTACAGCGCAGCGCGTTTCAATTACAATGCTAGCGTTAAAAATCAGGTTAAAAAAAGGGAAAACATAGATCACTTGTGAAATATCTTTACCATATCAAACTCACGGGGTACAAATAGTCTCTTACTGAATTTCGTGACCACGCCCACTTCATCGGCCCACTCAAATCGAGTGCGATTTTTGGATGTTATATCATCTTGCCGACTCTCTGTATAAAAAGTTAACAATGTACCACCGAAATATTGAACTATAATATCATGGCTTTCCATTTTGTGTATTTTCGTACTACAAAGTAAAGTTTTTCCCTCGTCATTTTCACCTTTTCCCGAGCGGGTCCGTCAAAATTAAGAAGGCGTTCGCGGTCAAAACAAGACCGAGCAAGGAGTCTTGGGCGATTTCTCTCTTACGCAAGCGCAAATTGAAAATGTACCGCTAAAATCAAAGAGAGGAACAAATTTCCTTTGTTTTGATATGTAAATTGTCGAACAAGGAGCACACTGAACCTCGTCAAATGGCTAGTCAAAACAGCCACACCTTCCTCCTTTTGCTCGTTTCCTGTTTTATAAGCGTGAAAGCAGTGGGAGAAGAATCGGGTAGCTCGGAAAGCGCTTCGCCATCGTTTACTTACGAGATAAACAAGTAAGATTTGTAAAGTTGTTTTCCGAAAGAGTCGGAATAAATACTTTTTTTTCAGGTTAGATTGCTGTTTTTACCCTAAACGTCGTCCAATAAATTTTTGTTGCAGCCTACTAATCTATACAATTTCGAAGGAAAATATTCGTGTTTTTACTGTTCAGCTGTTTGAACAATCTAAGCCACTATTCTAATTGGCGGTTTTCCTCAATTGGGCATGGATTTGACACACCGGGAAGCGCCCCAGAACCTTCTTCGATGTCTTATCTCGATCCTAGTAGTTTTTGCCGAATCCGCCATTTTGGATTGAAATCATGGTACATAAGAATGAAGCGAAGGCGGTTTCTCCGAAGACGGCTTCTGTACTCAGCTAACGGAACAGCGTCTTTTAACCCATCTCTCCTGGAAAACAATCTTAGCGGCGACATTCATCCACATCCTGGACCAAACTCTACTTCTAATTCTTCATCTACATCGACGAACACAAATATTAGCTTTCCCTGCAACACGAAGTCAAACATCAGGATTGCTCATTTAAATATCCGCTCCTTGAAGTCCAGGGAACACTTCACTCTGCTAAAGGACTCCGTTGTCTCAAATAATTTCGACATCTTTACGATATCAGAGACTTGGCTGGATTCTTCAGTCAACAACGAGAGCATTCATATTCCAGGCTACACTTTGTATAGACAAGACCGTGGCCCGCACAAACCTGGCGGCGGACTATGTGTTTACATTAAGAAAAACTACAAAGTTTCATCACTGGAGAATGTATCCTCAGTTTCTGATAATAACTTTCAGCAATTGTGGCTAAAAGTGCAAAGTCGCTGTTATAAGTCATTCGTCATCTGCACAGTATATCGACCACCGAGTACTCCATTAAATTTTATAGATGATCTTGTCAACAGTCTTATCGAATCCCTCCTGTCAGGTCTTGATGTCATTATATTGGGTGACCTCAATTGCAACCTCCTTCAAGATAACGCAGAATCCCGTGCTTTAAACGATTTTTGCTCTACTTTTAACCTTACCCAATTAATCAATAAACCAACCAGAGCCACGGAGAATGGGGAATCGTTAATCGATGTTGTGATGACCACGAATGAGAAACTAATTGCTTCAAACGACGTCCTTATGTCAACTATTAGCGATCACAATCTTGTTTACATCTCGCTGAAGTTAAAAAAGCCAAGGATCAAGCCCTGTTACGTCACTATTAGAAGCTATACTAATTACAGCGCCGACAATTTCCTACGTGATTTGTCATATGCGCCTTTTCACATAATAAGCCTATTTGACGATTTCAACGATCAAGTTGATGCATTCAACGAACTGTTCTTGGAAGTACTAAGTCAACATGCTCCAGTCAAGAGGGTTAAAATTAGATCTAAACCTAACCCCTTTATAACACCAGAAATTCGTCAACTAATGAGAACGCGCGACCAATGGCGCAAACTTGCGGGAAAAACAAATGACCCTTTCCACTGGAACGGATACAGATTTTTTCGTCAAGAAGTGAAAAGGGAGATTCGTGTGGCCGAAAAAGTTCACGTCAGGACTCAGATCCTGGATAGCAATGGAAATTCTAACTCAATTTGCAAAATCATTAACCGGTGTCTACCACATAAACAACAAGATAGTTTTATGGCTTCTGAGGATCCCACTGGGTTAGCTAACGAATTAAATGATTTCTTCATTTCCGTCGGCAGTATTACTGCTCAAAAAGCCAGGGACTTATCTTTACATCATGGACTTAATATAAATTTGGATGTGCCGACTCCTTTACACATATCCACCGACGTTAGCCCCGAATTATTCGTTCTCCATCAAGTCACGGAAAATCAGGTAGAAATGGTGATTAGAAGCCTACCATCTAACAAAGCTCCTGGAATGGACAAGATATCTTCTAGAATTCTTAAAGACAGTTTACCCAGTACGCTAACAACAATTACCCACATTGTGAATAACTCCTTTGTTACCAACACATTTGCACGTGCATGGAAAACAGCAGAGGTTACACCTATTCTCAAATGCGGTAATCCAGATGTCCCTAACAACTATCGCCCCATCTCATTATTACCAATAGTCTCAAAAGTCACTGAAAGGTTGGTACATGGACAACTTATGGAGCATCTAATTAGAAATAATAAACTGGCAGCACATCAGAGCGGAAATAGAAAGCTTCACTCGACAGAAACAGCTCTGTTGTACGTTACAGATCAATTGCTCCAGGCTATGGATAACAAGAAAGTTTCCATCATGGTCTTATTAGATATGTCTAAAGCATTTGATAGTATTCGACACGACATCTTGTTATCCAAGCTACAAAATCTCGATTTTTCCCAGGGTGCGTTGAATTGGTTTCAGAGTTACCTTTCTAACCGACAACAGTGCGTTCGAATTGGTGACGCAGTTTCTAAAGTACTCCCACTTGAGTTCGGAGTTCCGCAAGGCTCTATTTTAGGTCCGGTTTTGTTTACAATCTATGTTAACGACCTCCTTTCTGTTCCTAAACGTTGTCTATCTGCCTCCTATGTTGATGATTGTAAATTGTATTTGTCCTTTTCACCTGCCGAATTACCCACGTCCATCCTCGCTCAGTGGTGCTGTAAAAACTCTCTTTTGATTAATCCGGACAAAACTAAGGTTCTAGCTGTTGGATTACCACAACTTTTAAAGAAACTGTCATCATTCAGTATAACACTTTTTGACAAGGAAATAACACCTGTGCCTGTCGTTAAGGACTTGGGTGTTCTTCTCGACACACACCTCAGTTATAACCAACATATCACTGAGATTGCCTCTAAATGCCTTTTTAAATTGTACCAAATTAACAGAATCAAGCACCTCCTGGATAGGAAAACACTTCTGTTAGTAATAAATTCATTTGTCTTTAGTAAACTCCAATATTGTTCAACTGTCTGGAGTAATACCAGCAGCAGCAATATTGACAAGTTACAAAAAGTCCAAAACTTTGCTGGGCGAATTATTCTGGGACTAAGAAAGTATGACCATATTTCGGATGGGTTGCGATCGTTGAAATGGCTTCCTATTAGAGAGAAACTCATTCTAAATGACGCTACTATGATGCACAAATGTATTAACAAGCTTGTTCCAGACTATCTTGCTGATATGTTTAAATCACGTTCTCAAGTCCATAATAGACAAACTCGATCATCTGGTGCTTTGGATATACCTTTATGTCGCCTGTCAACAGGGCAGCGCTCCTTTGCTTTCAGAGGAGCCAAACTCTGGAACTCCTTGAATGATAACATTAAGTCCTTAAAATGCCCCAGGAATTTTAGACGTCATCTTACAAATGTTTTATTAAGTTGATATATTATATTATTGATATATATTTTGTAATTATAATATTATTGTATTTACATTCTCAATTAATTTATATATTTGTATTTTTTTTTTTTTTTTTATTCTATTGAGCTGAAAAGCTCACTTAGGGAGCATCAATAAAGTGTATGTATGTATGTATGTAAATTTTGGAGTTATCGGTTAGCTATTGTGTATTATTTGGTCTCTTGTATTGGCTCTTGTGAACCGGTACACGAGGACAGAACCCCGAAGGGTCTCCACTCATCGAAGCGTGTACTGTAGCTTATGTAGTGAATTTTCAGTCTCTTGTTGGGTTTGTCAACCTCCGTGACTTCAATATCATACAATTTTGTATCTTTTCTCTGTGAAGTGACCTTTTTAACAGGGGTGTATGTTGAGTATTCGTTGCAGAATCGCTTTGGTTCTCTTATCTCTCTCTTTGGCTTGTCCGCCATTTTGAAAATTTGCTCAGGAGGGCATCTGGGTTAGCGGCCGCGCCAGGCTGGAACCGACAAAAACAAATGTCCATCGCAGTGGGGAAACAGTTTGATATGCTGCGGAAGTGTACATCAGTTTGCAGTTTTCAAAATACTACGTACTTTAACGAAAAATAAAATTAGAAAATTGCAATTTCCTTGCTTGCGACTTTTTATCAACAGTCTTTATTACTTACATATCTGGCCTATCGTCCGGTGCAACCTGTAGCACCTGGCAACTGAAAGGAGAGGTATAACAAAAGCACAAAACGTAACCTTTTGAGAATGATTCACGGAATGTATGGAAGTGTGGTTTGACAATGATGTCATTAGGTGTCTTTTTTTTTCGAGAATAAGAGGACGCAATGGATGGCGCACGAGGGACAACTACACACAAAAAAAAACCTGCAGTAAAAAATTTTGCTTTTCTTTTTTCGAGTCGGAACAAGACACTCATAATTCATCGATAACACGACTTCTCTCACTCTTTTCTTGTTTCCTTAAGTTTTTGCATCAAAGCCGTGTGAATGCAGATTCGGACGGGTTTTTCCCGAACCGACTCACTTCCATCCATCCGTCATTACACACGTTGGCTTTTACTATGGTTTTCTTTGGGATTGCGCGCGTATAATCGAACGAGTCACATGATAAAATATTTTACGTGTCTTTGATATCGCCAATCAGCTGCTGACACGTCACTCGTCTTTTGCGCCATTCTGTTGAAATCATTTCATACTAAAGTCGACTTTTCTTGTCCTTATTGGGTTGATTGATATGATAAACAAATACTACAAGGTTGCTTGTAAATATGGAATTTCTCTTCTGATGTTGAACTGGATATGTCACTTGTTCGCTTCTCTTTCTCATGAGACATCGAGTTGATTTAAAACATAAAACCTTACTCGGGAAAAAGGAACTCCGAGTGCTATAGGATACTCGTGGTAGGCGAGGCCTTTTCATTAAGTTCTTCTTGACTTAACTTCCGGTATACTGCTAGGATAGGAATTTCGTATCAGTCGTGAAAAATTTAGGAAATAAAAGAATCTACAACCTCCATCGAAAATCTAATTAGCCTAAAAGCAGTCCAAAAGAAAAAAAAAAACAGAATAAAATAGAATAAAGAATGAAAAAATAAAAAGAAAGAAAGTGATAACAATTCATTCTGGTCTTAATTGAGGATCTAATTCTGAAACAAATTTAGAAGAGTTAACAGTTCGCTTCGTATTCTTCCTGTTCGATGACTTCATTCTGAGTAGCCGCAGGAGCTTCGTTTGGGGCAATCCTTGCCTTCTCACTGTAGCAACACAGCAGTTTGCGAAATTCCCTTCGGAACTCACCATTTGTGAAAGCGTAAATAAAAGGATTTACTGTAGCACTCATATAAAAGAAAAACATTGCTAGCATGGCATTAATTCTTGAGCTGGTTTCGGGGGAAAAACGAAACCAGAGGATTAATGCCCACATTGGTATCCAGCAACACAAAAATCCCGCGGCCACGAACAATAGCACTCGAATAATTTTAGTTTCTTTCACGGAGTTCCTCACTGCACCATTTTCAGTCCTGTTCTGTAGCGATGAGACTACATTCTTTTGATGCTCTTGGGTTTTGTGATATATCTTATAATAACTGAAAATACCGATACACAACGGTAAAATGAAAAGCAATCCCGTAGTGATACAGTAATGAACGATTTGACTTCCGATAGTTGGAAAACCCATTGCGCACACCGCGAAGCTTTGGACAAATTCGATTTTGATCCAATTTGTGACTCGGATAATAATCAGGTAAATTGCAAGGGAAAGCCACAAACAAATCAGCCATATCTTAGATCTGTTGGGCGAAAAAATCTTCTTGTAGTGATTCGTTTTCACAATTTTCATGTAACGGTTAAATGCTGTCAAACCAAGGGTTGCTGGCGTAACGTTAAAAGTGAACACATCCAAAAAACCTTGAATCTGGCATACAACGTCGCCAAAGTCCCATCTTCCAATGATCAGCGTTGCAGAAGCTAACTGCATATCTACTGTTGCACACAGCAGATCGCTGACTGCTATGGCAATGATATACAGGTTTACTGTTGATCGCAAGTTTGGATTTCTGTATGTTGCTATACAAAGCAGACTGTTTCCAGTGATGCTTATAATGCTCAGTGCAACACATACACTTGCTTCAATTACGACAACAGGTAAGCTTCGGCTTGCTACCTCTAAGCTTGACATCCTGTCTACAGAAGATTAATCAAAAACTGAAAATCAATGAGCATATGAATAAATAATTAAGTAAAAGATTGAAGAAAACGATGAACAGATTCAGCAATAATCCTTGTTAACTACCTAAGTTCATTGCACCCACCTTCACCGCTCTCAGTTTTCGCGGCGTGTCGACGGACTGATTTTTTGCTATTCACTATTTATTCATCTATACATCATTTTGACTTCATATTTTTAACTTGCGTGACCCACCAGACTGACTATAAAATGAGACCGAGGGGTTGTTGAAAGACTCGAACAAACATGGCCGTTAATTTCATCCACAGCGATTTAATCAAGCTCGAAAACAGAGGGATTTGATAAAAATATGCATATTTAAGGAGGTGTTAACAAATATTTAGGCTGGCGATATTTAATAATCATTTGGCTGGCAGTGGTTTCATTATTCGTACGTTTGTGCTTTTTAGATTGTATCGCATATACTGCGTTAGCTATACTGTAATGATGAACTGGTTAAATCATTGTAAACTTCTTCAAGCAAAGCTCACTTTTTTGTTATTATGGACTGAAATGCACATTTCTAATCGAACATATAGTTTATGGTCTGTCGCATGTCTAATTTGCATCACTAATTTTTTTTTCCCAGAAAAATGGCTCATCCTCGGTGTAAAAACCTTTGAAGCTCATGAGTGACGTAAAACAAAGACAACAAAACATGATAAACAATAGCGTACATGAGATACAATGAATATATGAAGATCATATATAGCGTACAGCAAAACAATATATAGATCATATATAGCGTACAGCAAAACAATACCCCATGAAACAAAGAAAACCTCTTTAGGTTTTTACACCGAGGATGACCCAGAAAAATTTACTCCCTAGCTAAAGCGTCGTCGTCTCGTGGATTCATCGCTATCTCTCTTGGCGACAAAATGCTAGGATATATCGCCGATAATCGGAGGGAACCGAGATATTCGGCGATAATTGACTGTGTTATTTTTCACAATACTATAACAGCGTCGAAATATGACAATCTATTTTTGAACTAACTCTTGCTGTTAGTAAAACCTTAATCTCAGTACTGAAGGCGAGATACATACATAACTGGGGGTATACGCCATAATTTTCACAACATTTTAAAAAAAGTTTCTACTAAAAACAATCTCTTTCATAAATTGTCGTCTTATCTTACCTTCCTTGAAACAGTTTGCTTCAAATGGTCTTAATATATGTCCACTAGTAAAACTTAGTGTCAAAAGCGCTCCAAACCTGGGAAGGAAGAAAAATTTAAAACGATATGTTGAATAATTTATTGTGTTGTGTATCTTACAAAGTGAGGGGTGGCAGAAAAAGCTAGTTTCAATAAGTCTCTATCACGCTACCACCACCGGATAATTGTTTCCTTTGGCTAGCGGCCAGAAGGCATTCGCGTATTCAACAACCGTTTATTTCAATAATGAATAAAGGCTGATAGTTTCGAAAGAAACTGTTTGGGGCTGCGTCGGTGGGAGGAACGAAATAATTTGGATATATCAACAAAGTTGAAATGGTAAACTGGCCACCGTAATGATTACAAAAGCTGATGTTTCGAGCGTTAGCCCTTCGTCGGAGCGAAGTTTATTTCAATATATTTGAGGTCTATCCATAGGATTTGTTATCAGCCTGCCCCCTCCCACTATGTCGACGGTTGACAGCTAAATTAAGATGATCAGTTTTACCAAACCTATTAGTAAAAGATGGCAGAGTTTTCCCTTCTAAATTGTCATCAGCAGTTCTCACCAGTGGCAAATTTTTCTAATTATAACTCGCAATGGGGTTTGAATTGATGCGTGAACGAAGACGTATTGAACTAATCCAATCCTAACCCTAACCCTAATCCTAGCGATAACCCCAGCCCTGGACCTACCCTAAACCTAACCCTTACCCGTGGCAAGATTGAGGTTTCCAGATGTGTGCAAATTAAAAAAAAACCATCGAAATTGATTAAAAATTTTCTGCAGATGCAAGCCAGGTTTATTTTTCAACGTGGTTTTTCCTTGTTCGACAATTTTAACAACTGTAGACTTTTTTGGCACATGCACGCGCTCGAGCATTGTCCATACCGCCAGAAGTAGTTCACAGAGGCGGATCCAGGAAGTTTTGATTGGGGGGTCCAAACTTTGGTTCAGAAAGGACCGTTGGACTCCTTTTTTTACTTCTCCCCCACACCCCTCACACCCCCCCCCCCAGTCGCGGTTGCACGTTATAATTCCTTGGCTGCTTACCGTTTACTTGGATTCATTAAAAAAACAGCGAGTTAAAAAGTGATATGCAATCCTGTCGATATAAGAGTTTCAGTCTCAAAGTTGTAAGCGTCAGGTCTGTTAGTGGGGTCCAGACCCCCCGGACCCTCCCCCTAGATCCCCCACTTGTTCATCAACGGAATTCTCACCGAAGAATGTTATAATTTCTTTAGCGGTTATTTACACCATACTTCGCAGGGTCTCAGCAATTGTAATTGCTTGAAAAGAAGAACGAAAAAAAAAAACAAACAAACAAAAAAAGCAAACAACAAAAAAAAAAAAAGAAAACACTCGAATACTACAATTTGTAATTTTGACCTCAAGCATTTTATTGTCAACGATATTTCAACAATTTCATTTTCAATACAGATGTTCAAAGACAATTCTCTCCATTTGCATTTTTAATCAAGCTTACTTAGCATGGATAAAATAAGGTTTGGTTTTTATAGGCAGAGAGACACTTTTGTTTATTTTTTGAACTCAGGGTGGTCTTTTCAGATGCTTGATAGCAACCTGCTATCAGTAAGACTCCTGAAAACTATTGATTCCCGCCGTCTCTCTCAAACCATTTTAGTAATTAAAATAAATTCGTAGCTGAGGACGACAGCTTAAGGAATTGTGCTTAGAATTTTTCCTTTAAATAGGAATTTTAGTCAAGTTTAGGAGAGCATGAAAACTGTGGTTTTAGGAGTCACCTGTCAATTTTTTATAATTTACATATTATTATTACAGCATTAAAATTAATTCAACTTTTCACTTAACCTTCATTTTTTTTTTTAATTAGTTATCTATTTTTGTGAAGCATAAAACTGCTATGAATCTTGACTGAATAAAGTAATAAACAGACAACTACTCGAGGTGGCCACGTTACAGAACGGATTAGCAAGGTAACAACACACATGAGAACGAGTGCATTTTTCATGAAGCACGAGAGCAAAGTTGTAACGCGAGTGAAAATTAATAATAGTGGGCACACTGTCAAAATTTCGTCTGCCTTGACTTTCTGTGATGCTTTTCTCATGTAAATTAGTAATAATAATAGCATGATTTCTCGTGCAGTTTGGTGTAAGTAAACAGTCGTAAATTTTTGGAAGACTCCAAAATTTACTCGTGCGTCAGCACCAAATTGCACAAGAAATCATGTTATTACCTATACAAAACACTGAAGACGTACACAGTCAGCTGGACAGACTGATACATGCATCTTTAGTAATCGCTCCGAGTGGAACTGCGTCATTGTATTTAAACATCAGGTCATATTATGGAAAATTGGTTCATGGTCTTGTGCCAAAATGTGGGGGTAAGTGGAATTTGGCGATGTTCCGGTTTTACGATTTCCCGATTTTTGGCGTTCTTGAACTAAAAATTCGCGGAATTCACGATTTTGGCAAGCAGTCCAAGGAATCCTTTGCAGGTGGTGGCTCGGTACTGAATCTTGTAAAACCTCAGAAATCTTTTCCTTCTCCAGGGCACGAGTTAGTCTACGTTGTCCGATGGAAAGCTGTAACGCAGTGATGATGAAGAAGTGCTCGTAGGTCAAAGTGGTGCGCGGTCATACAGTACCAATGCTCTTGGCTAGATATCCAGCCAGATTTCATAGTTATGAGGTTACTCTACGCGCTCCGCTCTAAAAACTATAACCAAGATGTGGGGTGAGAAATTTTCGCTTGCAAGGAACTGATACGACTTTTTGCAATATTTAAAATTTCACAGCAATTCCAAACCCTCGAGGATGACCTTCCAGACTTCGTTCGCGGGCGGCTTTAAACAAATCCCACAACGCGAGGCCAGTATCATAATGTTATTTAATTTATTTTGTTCATGCTAACATTTTAATCAAGTCAAGTACTCCCCGTTTTCACGTACATACGATTATAGAACCTGGCAATCTGATTTATAAAGTCAATTCTGAGGCCATTCTGAGCCGTTGCCTCACGACAAAAGAAGAATGAAATCTGGTGTTACTAGGGTTAAATATCGTTCCCGGGTTTCTTGAAATTTCAAAAAGTCGCCATCTTCGATATCGTCCTTTGTCCAAGTGATTACTTGCAAAAAAAAAATTTCCAGGCTTTAATTAATGAAATTTTCTGCTCAGCATTATGAGGAATTTCATCAACGTTTTGAAATTGAATAATGCAAACAAATAAGCAAAGACATATATTCGAACAATTCAAAATAAGAGAGCAACAAGAATAAAGAAGGAAAAACATTGACGTTTCCTCCAGGCCTTAAAGGATAATATTATTCTGATAAAAGTCTACAAGACTTAAAAGTTCGTTTCATGCCTTTCTTCATTCCACAAAATTGTTTTCAGCAACAGAGCAGTTATATGAAATTCCCTTCGGAACTCGCCATTCTTGAAAGTGTAAATAATTGGATTTACTGAGGCACTCAAAACCAGGAGAAATATTGGGAGCAAAATTGCAATTCTTGGGCAGGTTTCAGGGGAAAAGCGAAACCAGAGGACCATAGCCCACATTAGCATCCAGCAACACAAAAATCCCGCACCCACGAAGAACAGCATTGGAGTAAGCTTTATTTCTTTCACTGAATTTCGTACTGCCCCATCGTCAGTGTTGTTCTGTAGTGATGGGACTACATTCTGTTGATGCTCGCGTGTTTTTGAAATATCTTAGAATAGCTAAAGATACCGATGCACAACGGTAAGACAAAAAGTAATCCAACAGTGATGCAATAGTGAACGATTCGACTTTTACGAGTTGGATAAGTAAAGGCGCATACTGCGTAGCTTTGGATAAATTCAATTTCTACCCAATTTGTGACTCGGACAATAAACAGGTAGAGGGCAAAGGAAAGCCACAAACCGCTCAGCCAAATCTTTGATCTGCGAGGTGAAAAAATCTTCTTGTAGTAGTTGATCTTCACAATTTTAACGTAACGGTTAAACGCTGTCAAACCGAGGGTTGCTGGGGTCACGTAGCAAGGAAATACGCCAACAAAGCCTTGAATTTGGCATATCGTGTCGCCATAGTCCCACCTTACAGTGATCAGCGTAGCAACACGTAATAGCATTTCCATTGTTGCAAGGATCAGATCGCTGATTGCTAAAGCAATGATAGAAAGGTTGGTGGTTTGGGTTTCTGCATGCTGCTATACAGACCAGGCTCTTTCCAATGATGCTTGTGATGTTCAGTGCAACGCATACGCTTGCGTCAATTATAACAACTGGCAAGCTTCGGCTTGGTAACTCAAGGTTTGACATCTTGTCTACTAACAAACAATAAATTGATTATTGAATAGTGATAAATTAATCAATTGATAAATATAAATGAAACTATTATTACCGTTATCCCTGTATATGTTTGAATAAACAGATTCATTCATTTATCAATAACCAGACAAGTACTTAAAAAATTTAAGGCAAAAACGGTCCCTTTCAACTACCTACGTACACAGCGCACGCTTTCATGAATGGCGCCTAGTGTTTCTCATCAGTTCTCAAAGATATCAGCTGTTTCACTATTTTACTAATTTTTTTTAACTCGAAATCTCTCTCACAAAAAAAGCTCATTTGCAGATTACTTTAAAACTGACCACGGCTTCTTCTTTTCAAGTCTTACTTCTGAATCAGTTTAATGAGTTTCTATGTAATTTTTTTTCGAAAGGGGATATTTTTTATGAAATTTAAATTGACTGAAACTTTACTTAGACTGAAATGCGGGCTGTCTATGAATGGTAATTTACGTCGCTCGTAGGACACATATGCCTTATCTGCACTTTGCATGACTGTCCCTCTTATCAGAGGAAATTAAATCCCCTTTGCCCCAGAAACTTATTTCCAAAGGTATATCGAAAACATAGGCAAAATGAGACGAAAAAAAAGCAATCAGCAAAAGAAGGAGTAGCTTCAATAAATCAATATAGACAGTCAAAAGAATGCATGTGGCTAGTCTGGTATAGCACAATTTTTGTAGAATTGAAAGGAACTAGAGGTGTTTAAGGAAGATAGAAGGTAGTAACGCAGAATATTTGTCTCACATGAAAAATAGAAAATCTGCCGCATCCCACATATTTACGAGTACACTGTATCACAACTGGTAGGAAGATTCCAGAATGTTTCGTCGAATTGACGTTCAACTAATAATCAAATGATAACAAATATTCATATTTTACAATGATAATAATGATAACAATAGTAATATAATAACAATAATAATAATGATAATAATAATTTAAAGGGACTAGCTAGCACGAAAGCCCCATCGTTCCCCTATTCTCTAGGCTCCAAAAATAATTACCTAAGCTTTCTTTTTATTTCGCCTGTTGATTAGAAATATGTTTTTTACCAAGTTATTGCAGTTCAATTTGTTGAGACTGTTTTAGGATATTCCGTCAGTCTGCGGTTTAGTTGACTCTGGCGCTACTTGCCCTGGCTTAAATACTGGTAGCGGAATAATAATTTCTCGTTCAAGCCGTATGTTCTCTAAATTGCTGCAGGTGGAACCGAACCTTGGGTACAAGTCTCAGACATTTGAATAAGAGCGACGCTTTTGATGCATGATAAGGGACCTTAAGCAAACCACGACAGCAACGAGGACTTGGCAAAACAAAAGATCAAATGGGCAAAACAATAGCTCAGCACGTGCGTTTTAAAACTTTGTACATTTCTCAGCCGTCCTCTGCAAAAAAAGAACGTGAAATCACCAAAATTGGCGTCGTCTGCGAATGGAAACCACAACGGCATTAATTTAATTTCCATTTGGAACTCAAAGATGTTTAAAAGCGTTATGCTTAAGTTGAGGTGTGGCGCCGTAAGAGACGGTAAACTAATGCAGCCAATTTCAAAATTCTAACTAAAAACAGAAATTCTAGCGTTACCGTCCTGACTGCTAAAGGTCCCTAATGATAACGAGCGTTGGAAATAAAACGCTTACACTTGAAACATATTTCTCTGTCTTTTTGTTTCTATTTCGCTTGCTTTATTATTATTATGGTTATCATTGTAATCCTGGCCCCGGTTGTCCGAACGTTGCTTGGATCATGCTATCCACTGGATAAAACTCTACAATGTATAGCGCAGTACGTTTTGGTAACACTTTGAACAACCAGGCGCTGATTCTTATCATAGTTGTCGATATCATAACGATAGTTAGCATACTTCGAATCTAGTTTATCATCATTACTATAATATTCAGAGTTGTTCCTCAGAAAGATCGAATAATTTGGAGTTTTTCCACTTTAATTGTGTCGACATATCAGATATCAGCGCCAACATCACCAGGAATCAGGGACATTTCGAGCCCGTTTCGAAATGTCAGCGGTATATCGTATTACAGACAATTCATTATGGCGGCGGTGGAAGTGAAGTGAACACGTAACTTTCTATTTTCGTAAAACTCCACCAGGGAAAGGCCTGGTACCTTTCTATCCCAGAAAGCCAAAGGAGACGTCAAAACAAGGAAAATGGCAGCCAAATTGTGCAGTTACTGGGACTTGTATCTTTCGCGTTCTTCCTTCCTAAACTTTGGGTTATTTAAAAATGGTGTATTAGGCTTTTGAGCTCTGTGAAAATACGAAGAGTTTCTCGAGGAAAATTTGTGGGCCAACATGTTCGACAGTTTACAAGCGATTTAGTTGAGCAAACTTCTTCAGAAGGCATATCGAACTACACAGTTGCGAATCTTACAAGGTTGTTCCAACGAAAAAAGAACTGTAACACCTAGTCGAAGCAGATTTTAAGAGTTTGTATGGGAAAATGGAGTCAGAATTATGAGTTTACTCGTATACCTTGGGAAAAGGTAGGCTTGAATTTGAATATTTCTTTTTCGTACTGATGGACACTTTAACCGATGCAGGCTGCATTTTCAAGTGCACAGCGAAAGAATATCCCATTCTTAGACAGCTATTTTGAAAAAACAATCTTTTCCCATGCATTTTCTCAAACTGTTTAGGCGCCATTTTGCTTGTAACACGAGAACCGCCTCCACCATATTGTCCCAAATTTCTGGCAATGATTTGTTTCGAATGTTTCCCCACTAATTCGTTTTTCGGCCTGCTGGGGATGATGTTGATTTGCATAAGTCATAATACTAAAGCTGGTAATGGATTGGGCTTCCTTCAAGTCTGCGTCGCCAATGTTTTTTGTTGTTATTTTTTATATTTGAAAGTTTTCGATAGTAGTGCGTTTCTTTTACAGAACCGTTTCCTTGTTGATTTTGTTTCTCTCTCCTTTCACTTTTCGCAAATTGTCTGAAAGAGTTTCCCTCTTTTCATCAACTGAAAGTTATTGATGAAATTAAAAACAGAGAGTGAAGAAAAAAGGCTGTCCATGCTTGGTTTCCAGCAGATACAGATCTCCGTAAGTGTATGCGGGCGTAAAATAATATTTTCTTACAAAAGTTTACAAAGGCTTATGACAAAAAAAAAGCATATCAAATGGTTTTACCATAAAACTGTTATCATTTTCTTCTTCAGTACAAGCAAGAGTCAAAAATTAACATCTTATACCTAAAAATCTTTTCCATCGAAGATATCAGCTGTAGCCGCCAGTTTACTCCGCTTGTTTTCAGTACTTTTCTCTTTTATTACAGATATTTTCCTGTCACGAGGGATGTTGATTTGCATATATTACATCTTTAAAGCCGACAATAGATCATAGGCTTCCTTCAATTTAATGTCGCCCGACTAAAGTTTTAGATAATTTTCATAATTCAAACGTAGAAGTTTCTATATTTTGTGAAAATATTTTTACAAAGACAAATAACAAGATAAACGATATCGAATTTAAATCAAAAGAGCTAGAAATGATGGCTTATGGCCCTAGTATTATACACGGAAATGTCGAAATATTTTGTTCCTCGCCCAAAACTCTATCTTGTTGTCAAATTTAGGGTAAAAACATGAAACCTTGAAAAAGGATGGTGTTTCTCATCAATTACCAAAATAATTCAAGGTTGAAAGCAATTTGTTAATAAATAATCTCCAAAGCCTACCATAACGCGGGCGACGTTCTCACATGAGACCTTGAGTTCTTGATAATCTTCCGGCAGTAAAACTCACAATCGAATAAAGGGGTGTGCATTGCAAAATTATATTACCATGTTTTAAGCCATGCACAGCTGTTCAATAAGGAAATAGTAGATCGTGAGCTGAATAATAAAATGTATCCATATGCGTAAAGGATCGATTGACGTCTTTTTTATACTTTGTTTCTCAGCTGAATGAGAGGTGACAAGAAAAGCCTGACGCAATAAGTCTGAATCACGCGAGGACTAAAGGATGACTGTTGCTTACGGCTAGGGACTCCAATGGAGTTTATAATTCCTATCTCTAGCTCACCCTCCGATCGGTTAGGCAATTGCGTCGTTTAACATTTGTTTAAGTCATTCAATTAGATGACAGGCAGTTTACACGAGGTGATTTCGAGGAGGCCAGGTTTGGAAGGCGATTGAGCCAGCGGTTTTCCATAGAAAGGAGCAAGAAACATGTTCTAAAGAAATTTGCATGATTCCGTCGTCTGATTTTAGGAAACAGTTTCATTTAATTTTTTCTGTTCCATTACTGGTAAAGCTGCGTCAAATTTAAAAATGTATCGCCTTTTCGATGGTTTTTGTGGTGCTAGGCCGAGCATAATCCTTCGCTGGGATCTTAAGAACACGCAACTTTACGCGTTTTGTGCAATAAATTTTGTAACGACATTCAAATGTTGTGCACTGCATACGAAATACTAAAATCCACTTCTCTAGTGCACTCTACAGGACTAAACAAACTTCGTAAAAAAAAAAATTAAATAAGGAAAGAATACGAAAAAGAAAAAGAAATATGAAAAAAAAAGAAGCTAACGAGCAGCTTGAGGTGACCGAAGACGCCATATGACTTACATGAAGTGATGGGTACTTACGAAGACCCAAGTTTTACTCTACTACTTTCGGATCCAGGCTCCGGTTCTCCTTTCATCGTTCCCCGTTCCCTGTTCCGGTTCTTTATTCTCCGTCCTCCGTTCCCCTTTCCCCATTCCATATTCTCCGTTCTCGGTTCTCGGTCTTCTGTTCTACGTTCCCTTTTCCTGTTCCTCTTCCCTTTTCCCTGTTCTCTGTTCCATGTTCTCTGTTCTCTGTTTCCTTTTCTCTGTTCCCTGTTCTCTGTTCTCTGTTTCCTTTTCTCTGTTCCCTGTTCCCCGTTCTCTGTTTCCTTTTCTCTGTTCCCTGTTCCCTGTTCTCTATTTTCTGTTCCCTGTTTGCTGTTTCCCGCCCCTGTTCCCTGTTCTCTATTTTCTGTTCCCTGTTTGCTCTTTCCCACCCCTGTTCCCTGTTCTCCGTTCAGCATTCCCTGTTAACCGTTCTCCATTCCCTATTTTCTGTTCCCCAAGATTAAGGAAAAGAAATGGAAACAATCAGATAGGAAAAACTACGCCCTCTTTCTGTGGGTGTACGACTTCGTTGCTGGACTATTGTTGTTTCATCAAACTCGCACGTTAGCATTCATTCACGCGAGAAAATGGAGCCTGTTCCATACTTATTCGTCGACTTTTATAATTTTATTTACATATCAATTCATTTTCTAAGCTTTATCTACCTATTACCTATTTGCGCTGTAAGTATCAGTCTTAATCAAGATATATAATCAAACTGAAACCATTACTTATGGAATAATACCACAACTTTGGGTTCTTTACTATTCTCACTTTATATCAATGATCTACCTAACTGCTCAAAAAACTATCCTTTCGCTGATGGTACAAATATTTTTTTTTTCCAAGTGACAACCTGATCCATCTTGAATCCACTATGAATAAGGAATTGAATTCTCTCTTCAAGTACTGTAATATCAACAAACTATCTATAAATTTTACTAAGACAACCTATATGGTAATTTCATCTGCAAGATTAAGATCATATATTCATATTCCTAACATTGGAGCTTTTTGGCTGCCGCACACTTCCTTCTTCAAGCTTTAAGAGCGGCCGTCTGTAAATATCGCCCGGAGGTGTGCATATGAAGAAATCGAAAATCACTAAACTTTGCCAGAATATAGGTCTGGATGAACTATTTCTAGAAAAAATACTTTGAGTTCAATTTTCATTTTTCAAAAAATACTTTGAGTTCAATTTTCATTTTTCGCGAACTGCGGCAAAATCGATTTTGTGGCTCTTACGTCAGCTTCACGAGGTTTTAGACAACCATTATTTGAACGCCGCTTGAAAATAAAACAAAACGGTAAATGCGACCAAATCTTTTCCTCATGAAAAGAACACGTATTCACAAACAGCCTGAAGTGTTCTTTGTTCGATTCCGTCACAATCTAAATTTTTGGGGAGTTTTTCTTTTTTTTTTTTTTCCAACATTTCAGTCACTTTGACGGACAAAAAAAATGGCAAAATTGAGAGGGTAAAATCGGACCTTGGTACATGGCATGGAATTATATCAAGTTAATCCAGCGAAAGAACAAGGCTTCTTCAATAACTCCAATGAAATTTTTGGGCTACTCAAACTACGAAATTTTAGGACCCTTAACAAAAGTGACTCAGAGCTCAAAACGCGCCATTCCTTGTCACGCAATTGGAGGTGAAAAATCAACAATGCGAACGTGGAAAAGACAACAGGCCATAGGCCGCTTTGGGAGCGAAATATCATTACCAATCTGAATAAAAAGTCAACTTTGATCAACATTTGTCGTTTCTGCTTCTCAGGTTAACTGAGATTTAAAATTTTAGCGGTTATTTTCGAAACAAAACAAGCCAAAATGTAACATTCTCCTGTTCAAAGCGGCGGAGGACGGATACAAACCGTGAACTAAATATGTTTGCCATATTTACACTTTGATTTGAGTATTGAAAAAACCAGGAAAGATTTATTACTCGACGTTTCGGGGTCATCGTGACTCCATTATCAAGAGACTAGTTTAAAAACATGCAAATAAGGAAAGGTACAAGAATAGCATAAATTAGACTGAACGGCTTAAACAAACACCTTGGCGCGGATGGAATCCGTTTGCACGTTCAGTGTTGGCTTACGCATGCGAATATACAACATTTCATTAACAAGGCAATCAAATTTGCCGTTACATTTCGTGATGACGTTGAATTGCTCGATCAAGCGTTCAGGCATTTCACTATTGTGCTGGAGGTGGTAGTGTTTGTAGATAGAAGATGATTTCCTTGTGTGCCCTTCTACGCGCTCGTGTAAGTGACCACGAGTATAGCCCACATACCCTGCATCACACAGGTTACATTTAAATTCATAAACGACACATTGTTGGTTAACAATAGGGGGCTTAATTTCGTGTTGCTTAAGCTGTTGATCGAGCTTAGGGCTAACGAACACTGGTTGGACAGTCACGCTTAACTTCGAGCTTAGACTGTTCAGTTGTTGTTTAACATGATTAGCTGACGACTGGTCCTTGAAGGGTAACACTAATCTCACAGTCTCCGATGGTACGTCTGGTGATGGACAGGGTTCTGCAGATGAAATCCTTCTCTCAACGAACCGCTTGATCGAGCAATTCAACGTCATCACGAAATGTAACGGCAAATTTGATTGCCTTGTTAATGAAATGTTGTATATTCGCATGCGTAAGCCAACACTGAACGTGCAAACGGATTCCATCCGCGCCAAGGTGTTTGTTTAAGCCGTTCAGTCTAATTTATGCTATTCTTGTACCTTTCCTTATTTGCATGTTTTTAAACTAGTCTCTTGATAATGGAGTCACGATGACCCCGAAACGTCGAGTAATAAATCTTTCCTGGTTTTTTCTATGCCTTTGCTTTAGCAAATCCCTGCTGATCAAGGATTTGAGTATTGTTTTATAAATTTGTAATTACCGTGCATCAGCGCCAAATATTGATTGTGTATTCACTGCCGTGAAGTGCCCGATCAAAGTTGACTTTTTATTCAGATTGGTAACGATATTTCGCTCCCAAAGTGACCTAGGGCCTGTTGTCTTTTCCACATGCGCATTGTTGAGTTTTCACCTCCATTTGCGTGTCTGTTATATAATTACTCACGTTCTGTTACTCATTGATTGAAGATGGCATAAGTATGCCGAAACATGTCTCTCAAAAAAGTTGTCTATTTCTTACAATATTTATCATACTTGCTACTACTACGACCTTATGGAAATCTAATATTAGTCTCACTAACGAGATGTAGATAACATTGGCACTCTGAATCGTCAAATTAAGGCGATGACGGCCTAACATACCTATACATGCGCCAACCTTAGAGATTATTTGCTTTACACGACTGTTTCAACTAAGGCGATCATAAAATACCGCGCTTAGATATGAAATAAACTCAAGAGCCCCATTAATTTGTTTGTCATCTGTATGTATATCAAAAGGGTCTGGGATTTATAGCATGGAGGCGGTCCCAAAAATGCACAGCTTCAGCTTTAAAGACATTATTAAACAGTGGACTACTAAAAAGCCCTCGTTCAATTTTATGCAGTTAAGCTTTTCTTAATGGCGTAAGCTTAGGACGACGCACAGGACAGAACTGTAAAGTCAGCGTACAAAAAATATCACATTCAGACATCACTTCCAGTAAATCGATCGTTTTCAGATTGCATGAACAATAACGGTCCACAAGAATTGATCCCTGCTTAGCCCCTGTAGATACACCCTCAAGACTAGACGTCATGTCCTGAAACTCTTAAAACTGGTAAACCATTCGCGCTCAGGACCAACAAATTACCCAACAACACACTACGGTTTACAGTATCATAATATTTACCCATATCGGAGAACTACAGAATATAGGGCCACTGAGGTCCTCTTTGTTGACATGCTTTGAAGAACGAGGCGGAACGCAACAGGATATATTGTGATTTAAGATGCAAACAAGTGGCCCTTCATTCTGTAGTTTTACCCACATATCGATAAATACGGCTTCCGTCAGCTGGCCTTTATCCGTTTTTCTAGAAATAGAATCAGCAAAAATTAAGAGCTACAATTAATCGAGTGGAATTTGCGAAAACAACATTGATAATGACTCAGGATTTTGTGTTTCTGCTACGAGTGAAATAAGGGGCCGTTCTACGGCCCTCTCTAAGATTTTAAAAAATACAGACAGAAGAGAGATCGGACGGTAATTGTCCATATTCTCAGCCTTTCCCTTAAAAAAAAATAATAACCCGTGGAATTTTCCAGCCATCAGGTACTCGACCAGACTGCAGCGAGGTGTTTAGACAAGGGCCTGGTGACAATTTCAGCCGCGTCTTTCAAGAGTCGGGCGGAAACTATGGTGCTACGTTCATGGTTTTTGGTTTTATCAATGGAGTTGATCATGTAAATTGGCTAAATCTGTGTTTGGTATGAGTCGAGAAACAAAGACGTTTTTCGTAATTGGTAAGACGCTTCAAGAAAAGTTAAAATTAAAAGTCATTTTGTATGTTATAACTGTCAACAATGGGGTTTGGTAATTATATAAGTGCCTTAACACACGTCAGTTTCAAGAGCTTTCCTTAAGGGATCCTCGGTTTTGCTGAAATGCTACGGCGATGTCACTCATAATCGAACAAGGCGTTTGCGTCACAAAACCAACTATTTAAAACCTATGAGGAGGCGGTCAAAAAGGAAATTCTTGCACCTGTTTTAAATAATCATCGGTCGAACACAGATTCGGAACCTTTTGAAGTCTGTGTTTCTTGAAAAGTGATACATAATAACGAAGGTAGTTGCCATGAGTCTTTCTAAATTCATAATTAATCCCCTCAATCGAATATGTCAGCTGTAGGCGCCACGTCATGTCGCTAATTCTGTACTTTCTATTTTTCAAATCAAAGATCGCCATCATCCCACACAAAGAGGCATATCAATATTACTTTTTTCTCTTTTGTTTTGCATTTATACTTGGTCAAAAATCGAAACAGTTACTTTTTAGACGTTTTGGCCACTCTTCTTCCCGAATATGATCATGGAGATTTATGGTGCTCAAATTGAAAGTTTTTGCAAGCACGAGAACACCAAAGTTTCCTTTAGAAAAGTTCCAGCAGTTTTCAATTATTTGAAAATAAGTAGGGTTTTCATGTTTTTAAGATAAACTTGAATGTTCTCTATCTGCGGTTACAGCACTCGTGCAGTATATTGGTCGCTCGACCAATCAATAGGTAAAGTACAAGAAAAGTCCAAACGCAACACAACCAAATTTTGGCTCTGAGGGACGAAAAATATTTCATATGATGCTCCGTTTTTACAATTTTCACGTAGCGGTTAACTGCTGTTAAACCAATGGTTGCTGGGGTCGCGTATGTGGTGAACACATCAACAAAGCCTTGAATTTCACATGCGGCGTTGCCAAAGTCGCATCTTCCAATAATGAACGGTAAGGAAGCTAAAGGCATTTCAATTGTTGCGCACAACAGATCGCTGACTGCTAAAGCAATGATGTACAGGTTGGTGGTTGATCGCAGGTTTGTGTTTCTATAAGCTGCTATACAAACCAGACTGTTTCCAACGATACTCGTGATGTTCAAGGAAAGGCAGACACCTGCCTCAGTTATAACGGCAAGTAGGCTTCGACTCGGTAACTCCAGGCTTGACATCTTGCCTAACAAAACAACGATTGAAAAAAACGAAAAAAGAAGGCTAACTGAATACGTATTTGATGAAGTTAACATTGAAGAAACATGTCTACTGCGAGGATCGTGCATCATACGTATAGAAGAAAAGGTAAGTAGGCTCCGTAGAGTAATCTTTCATAACGATTACTTTTGGTTTGACAATTCAGTCTATTCCTTCATGTATTTATTTACTCCTTATTTTTTTTAATGTATTCATTCATTTTTGGCCTTTTATTTCATTTACACGACCTGACGGACTTAAATAGGAGAAACGTAGTACGTCAAGTGCTGAATCAGAAGGGCAATATAACTTTTTCCATTACATTGCATCGTTCGAAAACATATTAAGTTGAAGCGAAGCATTACAATCACATTACTTCGACGGCATTTGTTGATCACATGTGTACCAAATGTTATCGTTACACGTCGTTAGAATCTCAGAAAATAGGGCTATGCATTACTTTTTGGCTCGAAGTTACTCCTGCTGGCCTTCAGCGAATGATGTTGATAAGCATAAGTCATAACCCTAAAGCTGGTAATGGACTATGTTTGCGTCGCTTAAGTGATTCTTCTCTCTTTTTTTTTATTTCTCTTTTTCTTTTTCTTTTTTCTCATGTGCGTTATTTTCTTCTTTGGAAGGCTTCGGTAGTGATGCGTTTCTTTTAGCCAAGCGTTTCCTATTGATTTTGTTTTGTTCTCCTTGCCTTTTACTTTTAGAAAATCACATAAAAAAGTTTCCTTTTTTTCACCAGCTGAAAGTTATCGATGAAATTGAAAAGGAAAGAAGAAATAAGTTTTCCATGCTAACTTTCCAGTAGACGCACATCCCCGTATATGTATAGGGGTATAGAGAAATGTTTTCTAGCAAAAGTTTACCAAGACTGAAAAAAATATGATATGGACTTCTTTTCAAAATTAATAAACTTGAATGTTCTCTTCTTTTCAAAATTAATATTCATGACAGTTTGCTTGGATTTTTTTAAGTTATATTTAAAAAGAGATAAATTTGGAGAATCTTTAAGATTATCTGGTAGTGCATTCTATGCTACTGCAGATTTATGAGCAAAGGACCTAAGACCCAGTTCGGTTTTGGGCCTATTAAGTACAACATTCAGGGATTTCCTCAGGTTATAGCTGTTAGAGTTCTTGGTCACCAAACAATTGATTTCCCGCAATCAATTGGTTTTGGTGCCTGCACAACGGCTTCAACTTTTTCATTCAGTGGATACTTGTAATCCTTTGTCAGTTAACACGTTTCCAAGGTATTTCACCCTACTCACACCTATGTGGCACTTGTCATAGTTCAGTGTCAAGCCATTTTCTTCTAATTTCTTCATCACTTCATCCAGCATTTTATCATGCTCTTCTTCTGAAGTGCCAACTACACGAATATCATCATGAATATTGTGGGGTAGTGGCTAGACCTTGCTTGGAGCCGGCCTAGAAAAGGAAAAATAAGGCGCTTCCTTCCCTCCAATAGCCTAGGTGGACACCTTGGGCAAGTGTTAGCACACCCTTAGCCTCCGTTAAGCAGGGTTACGGTCCCACTGCCTTGTGGTGGCTAGGGATAGCTAAAGGCTAAGGGAGCAAACCCCGACAGAAAAACCGGAATGGAGCCCCGTAAGGTAGTTTTGACGCTATATCATTTTCTGGCAACTCCTGCAGTCGACCTGGTCCCGAACGTACTGGCCTTGCCTTTCCTTCGGACTCTACCAGCAAGACCGATAGGGGGAATCTGGGACTTGGGCAAACCAGTATCTCCATATCAACCGCCCAGGCAAGCGCATGGAGAGACAACTTCAGCATGCCCTACGGCCTCGCCTGGCATGGAAACAACCGGGGAGTGGCAGTTACCGGTTCTAAGTCATGGCTTGATTGGCGTAGAGCCAGACGTCAGGGGTCATTCTTGACAGTGGGAGGGGCTTTTTAGCCCCACTGGATAGCTACCGCACGCTTAAACTGGGCAGCCCCCAGTAAATAAGGTTCTTTCCCGCCACTGCCCGCCTGTCTTGCAGGGGTGAGCAGGACTTAAGTCTGGAAACAGTCTGACGAGTGGGCTGCGACTTATTCATCTAAGAATCAAGGATCTATTGGAAGAAGACAAGCTCTTACACTTGGGAGCTGAAATGTCCGAATGATGCTGACCGGACTTACCAAGGACATGCGCGACATTGACGGGGCACGCAAAACAGCTGTCATCAGCAGAGAATTGGTTAGGCTCAAAGTTGATATCGCTGCTTTACAGGAAACGAGCATAGCTGGCTGCGGAAGCCTAACGGAAAAGGAATACACATTTTTCTGGCAGGGTAGAGATGAAGATGAGCCTAGAGTACATGGAGTTAGTTTTGCTGTCAGCAACAAGCTAGTACAGATGGTGGAGCCGGGCTCAACCAAGTCTGAGCGCATCATGCACATAAAACTCAATACCGATCTAGGTCTCACCAATTTGCTTTCTGTCTACGCTCCAACCCTGACTTCGAGTACCGATGCCAAGGATACCTTTTACAGCCAATTGGATGATGCTATCAAACATATCCCAAACAACGAAGTGCTGATTCTCCTCGGCGATTTCAACGCTAGGGTGGGCAACGATCAAGGCTCCTGGTCTGATTGTCTTGATCACTTTGGTGTTGGCAAATGCAATGAAAATGGTTGCACCTATCATCACCTCTGTATTACAAACATATTCTTTGGCATGAAGCTGCGCCATAGGTCCTCGTGGATGCACCCCATATCTAAAACCTGGCACCAACTTGACCTCCTCATCTCAAGACGGGAACACCTTATTAACACTCGTACTACAAGGGCATATCACAGTGCTGATTGTGACACTGATCACTCCCTTGTCTGCACGAAGATGCAGTTACGTCCAAAGAAGTTCCATCGTGTCAAACAATCTGCTACACTTCGCATTAATGCTTCTGCCACCGCCATCCCTGAAAATGTCTCTATATTCAACGACATCCTGAGCTCGAAACTCGGAGACTGCCTGGAACTTAACACAGAGGACCACTGGAGCCATATCAAGGACACCACCCTTGCTGCAGCATTAAAGGCCTTTGGCAAGAAGGTACGCAAAAGCCAGGATTGGTTCAATGCAAATATCGCGACTCTTCAGCCGCTCATCGAGGCAAAGAGGAATGCCCTGCAGAACCACCAGCGTAGTCCATCACCTAGCTCTTTGGAAGCACTTCGGGAGGCCAGGCGTCGTGCGAATGAAAAATGTAAGATCTGTGCTAACAACTTTTGGATGAGTCTCTGTGCTGAAATCCAGTCAGCTGCTGACACTGGAAATTCTAGGGGCATGTTTTAGGGTATCAAGAAGGCGATTGGACCTACACAGTCCAAGTCCTCACTACTCAAAACATCAACTGGTGACATCATTACTGATAAATCAAGACTGATGGAGTGCTGGGTGGAATACTGTAGCGAGCTCTATGGTAGATCGAGCTCTGTCTTACCCTCTGTCCTTGACTGTATTGAAAGGCTTCCCATCATGTTTGAACTAGACGAGGCCCCCACTAAGGAAGACCTCTCAAAGGCAATCAGTCACATATCGTCTGGAAAGGCCCCTGGGCTTGACGGTATCCCGGCTGAGGTATTCAAATGCAGTGGAAACCAATTGCTCGACAATCTCCACCAGCTACTCTGCAAATGCTGGAAAGAGGGATACGTTCCACAGGAGATGAGGTATTCTATTAACTCAACCCTATACAAGAACAAAGGAGACCGCAGTGATCGCAACAATTATCGTGGTATCTCACTTCTGTGCATTGCTGGAAAGCTGTTTGCCGGAGTAGCATTATACCGCCTTCAAAAGATCGCTGAAAGGGTGTACCCTGAATCCCAGTGTGGTTTCCGCCCTAATCGGTCGACTGTGGACATGATTTTCTCTTTGAGACAACTCCAAGAGAAGTGCAAAGAGCAACAACAGCCACTCTACATTGCATTCATCGACTTGACAAAGGCGTTTGACCTTGTTAGTAGAGACGGCCTTTTCAAGATTCTTCCCTTACTTGGCTGTCCTCCTAAACTCCTGGGCTTCATCAAATCTTTCCATGATGGATCTCGGGGTACAGTGCAGTATGATGGAAACAGGTCTGAAGCATTCGATATAAACAGTGGCGTAAAACAAGGATGTGTGCTAGCCCCAACTCTCATCAACATCTTTTCAGTTTTACTGAATCATGCTTTCAAGTCCTCTGAAGAAGGTATCCTGATACGATCTCGTTCTGATGGTAAACTCTTCAACCCTGCACGCCTTAGAGCCAAGACCAAAGTCCGTAAGGTAGCCATCCGTGACCTTCTCTCTGCCGATGATGTTGCCCTCGTTGCTCACAGCGCTGAAAAACTACAACTCCTCCTCAATCAGTTTTCTGACGCATGTGAGGCCTTCAGACTTACAATCAGCCTAAAGAAGACGAAAGTCATGTACCAGGACAATGCAGCCACACCCGCCGTAACGATCAAAGATTACACCTTGGAAGCCGTCACACAGTTTACCTATCTCGGCTCCACCACCTCAAACAACAACTGCCTTGAAGTGGAGATTGGAAAGAGAATTGGCAAGGCTGCAACCAACATGGCTAAGCTGTCTGCCCGTGTCTGGGAGAAAAAGAGGCTAACTACCCAAACTAAAGTTGCTGTGTATCGTTCCCGCATCGTGAGCACCTTATTGTTTGGTAGCGAGTCTTGGAAACCTACGCTAGTCAGGGGAAGCGTTTAAACATCTTCCATATGAGATGCCTTCGTCGCATCCTCTCCATCTCATGGACAGATAAGGTCTCTAACAATGAGGTATTTGCAAGAGCCAATATCACCTCGATGTTCACCCTGATAAAACAGCGCAGATTGAGATGGCTCGGTCATGTGTACCGGATGGAGGATAGGCGAATCCCTAAGGATCTGCTTTATGGCGAGTTGGAATCCGGTTCGAGGCCTGTTGGCAGACCTAAGCTGCTTTTCAAGGACGTATGCACGAGAGATATGCTCGCCACTGGCCTGCCAACAGATAACTGGGAGCTACATGCTGCCGATCGGAGTGATTGGAGGTCTGTGTGCAGCCTGGCACTCCAGGCGGGAGAGCAAAGGCAGAAAGCTGAAGCCGATGATAGAAGAGCTAAGAGAAAAGCAGCAATGAACAACGCAACGTGTGTTCCAGTGGCATGTGTCTTCGTGTGCAGTGGATGCGGCCGCGTCTGCCGTTCTAGAATTGGGCTTTTTAGCCACGAGAGAAAGTGTTTGTCGCAATTGCGCTAGTCATGGACATGGTCCGATGACTGCATACTACTACTAGATTGTGTGTTCCAGGGCAATCTTTAAGGATCTGCCAGAAGATGTGTTGAAATTTCTCAGTGGCCATATTTACAACAAATAAGAGACACTTATAGCAGTAAAGACCATTAGGTCTTGCAAAGGTTGTAATATCTCCTGACTCTGGAGCAAGTTCTATTTGATGAAAAGCCACGTTCAAATATAACTTGGAGAATACTTTTGCCCCTGACATTTCTTGCAGAGTCTCTTCAATAGTAGGCACAGGGTGTTTCTCTCTCAGTATTGCTCGATTGGCCTGCCTCATGTCGAAACGTATGCGCACGTCACCATTTGGTTTTTCCACCGCAACAAGAGGACTAATCCAACTTGTAGGTCCATTAACTTTCTCCATTACATCAAGTGCTTCAAGGTCCTCTAATTTGTCAACTACCTTTTGTTTTCTGCTGAACGGAATTCTTTGCATGGCTTGGGCGATTGGGGTGACACTTTACAGTACAATACAATACAATATTCTTTATTTAGCGAAGGTGATGTACTTAACCCAATGAGTTATCTAACTTACGGTCTTCACAACAATACAAAATACACATATAAAACAATGCCTAAACAGCAATATACCACTTACTACAAGAGAAACTAAAAAACTCTACAAATATTTAGTTTAACATAGATCTAAGATGATAAAAGCTAATTACCTTTTAATACAGTTACAGTAAAGAGAAAAACGACACTCATAACACATGAATTCTTCAAGATGAGAAACATTACTAACAAACTTAATAAAGAATAATATAAGAAGTTTATGCTAAAAATTATTTAATCTTGATGAAAAAAATAATAGGGAAACCGAATGATTTGGGGCTACAATTATGAGTTTAATTACGTGAAAATCCTCCATAGACTTATATTTTTAGCGAGTGGATGATAAAGAAAACAGGCGATATTCAAATTAAAGAGATGAAGCTTTTACCGAAACATTTTTACTTGTAAGGTAACTTTAAAAGGCTTCCGAGCAAACTTTGAAACATTTTTGATAAGTAACTGTCACGATGTGAACCTGTCAATTAAAAAACATCCAACAGTATTGATATGAAAAACACATGACTTGAGTGACCATGCGATTAATCTTCGAAGACTGACCTCAATTCCGTTTTAAAGTGTTATGGAAAGTCAAATTGTATGTGAACGCAAATGTCCGTTTTGGAGTTTTCAGTCTGCTTGTTTGTTTGTTTCTTTGTAATGGTGTGTGTAAACCTTGTCTTTCTTCCACCGAAAAGCAGAAGTCAATAAGACTCTTTCCAGCTACACACAGGGGGATTTAATGCGACTTCCTTCGGCTTTTAGTAGTGAAATTTACGGTAGAAATGTACAAATTCAAGCGACTTGCAAGGAATAGACGAAAGTGTCAGTTATAGCCTAGAAGAACTTAAAACTTCGCTCAACGTATCACAAACGAAGAAGTTGTGTTGAAGAATTCGGATTTTAATTAATGAGAGTCACACTGATTAAATCTGTTTCCATCGAAGATATCAGTTGTAGCCGCAAGTTTACCCCGTTTTTTTTTTTTTAAGAAGTTTTCCTTTTTATCACTAGGATATTCCTGCCATGGGAGATGTTAATTTGCATATATTTCTTCTTTAAAACCGACAACAGATCAAGTTTTAAACGCAGACACGTCCTGTGGATTTCATTTTTAAACAGTCCATACCTGCTATCCGGCTAAATTTGTTACACCTTATTCTTATACAGGAGTATGAAAGAATGTATTCTGGAAAATATTTTTACAAAGATAAATAACAAGTAAAACGATATCAAATTTAGATCAAAAGAGTTGTGACCTAGTTATAAACTTCTGCTTCGTTTAATGAAGTACGAAGCGTCCACAATCAGTCTCACCAAGTGCATTTCTTGTCAGGGCTACTCAGCCAATCGCTCCTCACTAGATGAGATTGTCACGAGATACAGAGGTTATAACTACGATCAAACTAATTAATAGGATATGAACATTTCATGGAATTTGATGAAAGTTGGCCATGATATTCTTTAGATATTAACAGAACAAGTTTTGTTAGGCTTTAACAAAATTCAGAATATTTTTCTTGTGACGTTCCGGCGCGTGATAACAGCCGATATATATTCGTTTGTTCAACCTCAAAACAAATTTTCTCAGGAACCAAAAGGATATGAAAAACGAACCTCACCTTGGCTAGCCTATTATCTGCGTCATAAAGTCTAGTTTCCGGAGTCTGGCGACTCAGTTAAGCCGACACCTTCAGTTTTTACCTAGACAGAAACTGTTTAAACCTTTTTTCTTAATGCCAGAATCTATTGTTTGTGATACACAGTTTTCCATAGTTTCCTTTAAAGCAGCGCGACTGAGACGTTTTTGCCGTAAGGTACCCAGCCTATTTTGTTGAAAGTAGGCAGACCAAGAAATTAATCTCCTCCAGTAGTACATATGGGCGTAATAAAAAATGTACTTAACTTTAACAATATCTTTGCAAAGATCAATAAAAAGAAAAACCTTTCAAATAAAAATGACACAAGTGTTATAATTGGTGACTTTCAAGGCAAATATGTTAGACGGAATTCTGTTTCTAAAACTCTATCTTGTTGTCAACTTCTCCCTGAATTTAGGCTGAATTCATAGATTGTTATTGTTCAACCTCATTCGTCAGAAAAATTTAAAGGTGAAAGCGAATTGATAGGTCAAATAATTGTCATAAAGCCTACCTTATCTCAGACAACTTTCTTCTAAGAGTCCTCGAGTTCTTTATAATTTTCCGGCGATTATGTTCAGAATCGAACGAGACGTCTGCATTGTTAAATTATCATTTTAACGGCTCTGTGCAGCTGCTCAGGAGGAAAATAATGGAACATGAGCTGGCTAAATTCTACATTTCTTACGTAATGACAGATGAATTTCATTGGATCCGAACAAAAAAGCAAGAAATGATAGTGTTTCTCATCATGTGACAAAATATATAGTTTAAGGTTGAAAGTAATTCGACAGTAAATTAGTGTCAGAGCACGCATTAAACACTTTCACAAGATGCAAGGCGATATCGATTGTGAGGGTCAAATTTCCCATGATCTGGAAATCGCTATGTATTAATGTAATAATGTACCACCACATGTCATTTTCTAGTTCTCATAGATTAAGAAAGAAACGCCAGACGAACGGATTAGAAAACTCATCCTTCTTCTCGTGGGCGTAAGACATAATTTCTGGTCACTTCTTGCTTTATCAAACTCCTACGTTTAACATTCGCATCCCCTTGCGAGAGAAAATGAGGCCTACGTTAAATTTAATGGTGAACTTTATTTATTTATTTATTCATTTATTTATTCTAATACTTACTCCTCCATCTATTTCCTTTTTTTCATATCTGTATCTTTAAATTATGTCTGTGCCAAGTATAAGTCTTATTTAAGATATATATTTCTATGTAAATACTGAAGCTAATCTTAATTAGTTTATATTTTAGAAAAATTCATTATCTGACGAGGAAATTCCGCGTTAGATTGCCCGCAAAAACCGATATCGCACGAACCACGAAGTGATGAGTACAATATCGGTTTCCAAGTGCTATTTACCGCAGAATTCAAGAGTCAGGTAATGGATCTCCTTGAATTAAAAAATTAAGTAAAATATAAAGATAATATAGTTTATTTTCACCCTGAGCGCAAAACAAGAGATGCGAAACAATATCACTTGGCCTCGTTTTCAACTCGCAATTCCATGCCAAATACCCCGCTTCGTTAACCAATCAGACTGCAAGATTTTATTCAATTTAAGCGATTCTTTAATAATAAAAAGCGGTCACCTACCCAGTCCAGTTGATAACCCTTCAGTTGCTATTAGTGATAGGCATCTTCTTTTCTCCTTACAATATGACCAATAAATCAGACATTAAAGTCACGAGAATAAAGAAAATGATCACCAGTTGAGAAAATTTGATTATTAAATAAACTCTCCTTGTCAGTACATTGGAAATATATCTTGAGAACAGTATAAAAAAGATGCATATTGATATTAAGATGTAGAGGGTAAAATCATTTTTTTAATGAGCAGCTGCAGCTACTGCATGTACTTTTCATCTACATAATTGGATACTGTGGAATTGTACAATAAAGTTGCAGTCACGATGTCTCTACGCGCTTATCTTTATTATTCCTTTGACAGAAACGGAACCAAGTGAATACAAACAAAACATGAAGCGAAGCGATAGAAGCGATCAAACCGAAACAAAGCGGTAAACAACGATCATGACTTAACCACACAGAAATAAACCCGAACTCAACTTAAACAGACGCGAACTAAACTTGACCTATCGCAAAACTAATCCTGAACTGAGGCAGAACTAAACCGCGTGAAATAACGAAAATAAATCAAGAAGAAGACCTTATGGCGTCGCATTAGAAACTCTAAGAATACTCAACGAATGGAAAAATTCCGCAAGCTTAGGCAACAGATCAAAAATCGACTTCGTAATGAAAGGAAGAGGTATATCAAAGAGATATCAGATGAAATCCATACGTCTACGAAGCGCTTTTGGTCATTCTTTTCTTAGAAATGTAAAAGGAAGCCATTTCCCGATAAAGTAGCCCCTAATGGAGTCTTATTCTCTGATGATCGTGCGCGTGCTGAAGCTTTTAATTACTTTTTCAGATCGATCTATAAGGATCATTCAAACTGTAAGATTTATCTCGATGTACCGGCTCTCCCAGACGTTACTGAACGTTTATCCCATGTCGTAGTGTCAGTTGACGAAACGCTGGACATCCTTCGCACTTTGGATACTAATAGAACAATTGGTCATGGCAAATTACCCACCATTGTTTTGAAAGAGTGTGCTGAATCTCTTACGCCATCCATAACAGCGATCATGAACTTCAGTCAACACAACGGCATTCAATGTCTGATTGGAAAAAAGCGAACGTTCCTCCCATCTTCGAAAAAAGGGAAAAAAGAGCTGGTTGAAAATTATCGACCCGTGTCTCTATTTCCAGTAATATCTAAAGTCCAGGAGCGATGCGTTAAAGATATGTTGTATCCTTTTCAACATGGTTTTAGAAAAGGGAAGTCATGTGTCACCTAGCTCATTGAAGTTTTCTACGACATTGGTAAAGCTTTGGATCGTGGGTTAGAATCTGACGTTATCTATCTTGACTTTGCAAAGGCTTTTGATTCTGTGTGCCCAGCAAAACTAGTGTCTAAACTGGAAGCTTTTGGAATTGATAACCCTTTACTCTCTTGGTTCCACTCATACCAAACTGAAAGGCATCAGAGAGTGATTATAAATTGAACTTCAAGTAAATAGATTGCTGTTGGATCTGGTGTCCCTCAAGGATCTTTATTACGACCTATTCTATTTATTATTGTATGTTAATGACATGCCTACTGTAGTTAAGAGTGCGTTTCTGGCTATGTTTGCTGATGATTCTAAATGTTATCAGATCATAAATAATGTAAATGATTGTAACGATTTGCAAGAGGTTTTGCACTCGCTCTATGATTTGTCGTTAGCGAATGAATTATATTTTCAGCCTAAAAAGTGCAGTAATCTACGTATATCTAGAAAGCGCATAAGCCCCCATCGTAGCTATAATTTAAATGGTATAGATTTGGAGGTTGTCACAACTGAAAAAGATTTGGGGATTATAATTGCAAAGGACAACTCCTGGAAAGAACACTTATTTATGATAGTTGCTAAAGCAAATAGGCTTCTAGGTTTTCTTAAATGACATTGCGCAGGGTTGGTTGGTGAGAGCCCACTTTTTGCGACTTTACTGCTCCTTAGTGCGTTCCCACTTTTGTTATTGTTCTCAGGTATTGGCACCTCAGTCTATTTTTAGTAATTTACTCTTAGTAGAAAGGGTACAGAGAAGAGCCACACATTTTATTGTTAGAAATAGTACCCTATCCTATAAGGATCGTCTTGTTAGGCTTAAACTATTACCACTTAACTATTGGTTGGAGTATTTAGATCTCATTTCTTCAAATGTCTTCATGGATATATAGATCTAACCCGACCAATTGATAATTGTTTTTCACCTGTTACCAGTCATACTCACCTAGGACGCTCAGCTTTTACCTTTAAACTAAATAGGAGCAAAACATCTACTTTTCCAGACTTTTATTTAATTAGAATTATCCCCTTGTGGAACAATATTCCAGTTGATGCAAGGCAGTCAGAGTCCCTTGGCTCTTTTGTAAGCGCAAGCTTAAGGAGTCTTACTTTAACAGACTCTTAAATGTCTTTGATGGCGAAAATTATCGCGCTTTTAAAATAATGTGTCCTAAATGTCGTCGGGTAAATACCCACTCGGTTTGTAGCTCTTAGTTTCTAGTTATTGTCTTCTTTTTGTGTAAGTGTATTAGATTTAGGGGATAGAGGGGATAAAGGGGATAGGATGCTTAGTTTTTGAGGGTTGGGTTGGTATTTAAACCTAGTAGGGGACTCCTGTCCTATTGATTATATACCAGTACTTTGTACAAATCCTTAAATAAATAAATAAATAAACCCAGGTATACAAAAAAAAAAAGAAAAAACAGGAAACCTAACGAATGAAACAAAAGAAGCACATGCTATAAGAATAATTCAAAAGCTATTTCATTTAAAGCAAAAACGAAGACAACGGACAAAGACAATTACGTAATAACTTCTAATCCTAGCGCCTTCAAAACTTGTTCTTCTTGTTGTCTCATGACGCACGTGACCTGGCGTCACTCTTTCTCGATAAACCCAGACGAACCAGGCAATCCTGTTACATTTCCTCCTTTCGGTAACGGTGATTGACGTTCCCTAAACTTGAAGAAGTGTCTTGAGAGTAAAGTGGCTCCGGTTAACGTGCGAAGCGCCGGTCATTCTCACCCCATGATAGTTTGTATTGCGTCGCGCACCGAACGAAACAAGGAATTTTCTGTAAATTCTCGAAACACGTTGGTAACTAGGAATCTTCATGAAGCGGTAAAAAGGGGAAAAATCGCCTTAGGCAATAACTAAAAGAAAGCTCTTTCACACCGCCGTTTATCTTCTTCCTTAGCTTGCTTTCTGCTTGTAATATTGGACGAGATTTTTAGACTCGCCAGGCGGCTCAATGTTGCGGCCGAAAGCTATGGGGTTTGATCGTTTTCATCCGAGTTACCTTTCCTGAATCTATGTAAATTTTTCGGATTCTGATGAAGCTTGGTGGCAATGTTCTTCAGAGATCAATGAACCAAACTTTGCGAGGCTTAAGCGAAATTCGGAATGTATTTCTTGTGACGTCTCGGCGCGCGACAACAGCAGATACGTTTTCGTTTGCCCGACTTCAAAACAGATTCCTGAAGCACCAAAGTGATATCAAAACGCCCCTCACTTTTGTTGGCCTATCAACTGCCGAGTCATACAGTCGAGTTTGCGGAGGCTAGCGATTCAGTAAGTCCACACCCTCAGTCTTGTCTTTAAAGGCATTCACGTGCCGTCCAAAAACAGAAAGTGTTTAAACCTTTTTTTTTTCTTAAAGATAATTTTGCGATGAAAACGCAAAATTGTATCCAAAATTCAACGCACGGCAAATGGCAGATTTATCTTCCCTCTCACAGAATTCTTTTTAATTGCGAAAATTGGCTGACGGAAACCATTATTAATTTGAGATTGAAAATTTTAGTCGAAGTTGCGTTTAACAATGGCGCGTTTTGAGCGAGCCTGAACGTGTTCAGCCAATAACACTACACCTGTCAAACTAAACAATGCCCGTTGTTGAAACTCATTCGCTTGTAGAATTGTTCACAATTGCTGCGAATTTCAAAACTACTACATGCATCAGTTGTCAAGCCTTCGCCATACAGATTAAGTTATGTCATGATGGCGTGCGTCGACCAGCAAACTGTACGCGATCGGGAACTTTTGCTCTATTTTACAGTATGAAATTAACAATTTTTTCCAGTCCGTGGTGCTGCAATTTTTTTCATTTGTTTATTTATTAATGTACATATTTATTTCATATTTGATACTTTCGTAATTTCGTGAAAATAATAGAATCAAATTAAAATTCCAACCCATGAAAATATTTTTTAAGTCTTTGGTTAGCATGAGTCATGGCTGACTTCGTTTTCACACATTACATTAGAATTACGTTCTTAATTCATATTTTGATTTAACTACAACGGATTGAAAGCAATAAACCGATGATAGCATGAGTCATGCCAAAACATGTCTTTTAAAAAATAATTATCTTGAGGTTGAAATTCATATTGAACATATTATTTTTAAAATGTTCATTCAACCAGTTGTTTTCTTATTCTACGATCCGATTTGCCTTTGACCCAATATCTAGTCCGCGTTTCATTCGTGATCCTGTCAGTGATGCGGTCCGAGTTGTGTGGATGTCAAAACATCGTAAATGAAATCAACAGTAGTTTTTAGTTTGCGCATTTTAATGAGGAGATAAGGAAGAAAAGAGATCTTAAGCTAAAGTGGCGTCATCTCAGTAAAGGTAATGATTCAAACAAAAAATAGGCTTACAATTAGCTTCAAAAGTAAATTGAAGGAAAATTGCTTTTAGTTGAGACTCACTTAATGCTACACCAGAGGGTAGCAAGCCCACAATGTTCCAGCCCCCTTATTAGCTTGCTTTAAAGCAAAATAATAAGAACTCAAGGGAAATGGTAATTAGAGTCTGAAATATATAGTTATATGCAAAATACTCGTCATCTTTTTCCCCTTTCTTGTTCTTGTCGTCACGAAACGAATTTTTTATGTTTCGCGACTCTCCAATTTGCTTGAAAAGAATCGATTTACTGGCCTGCAGACGGACAAATTGAGAAAGGTACTATCACTATTATTATTATTATTATTATTATTATTATTATTATTTTGTTCTGGTATCGTTGGGATCACTGGAATATGCTTCATCCTTGCATAATTCAGTTGTTCAATTGATGATGTGCTGTGTATAATTAATCTTCGCTGATGATGATCATCATCTATTTTATTTCGATTCTGAGTTGTTCATTTTCCATTGTTGTGCTCCCTCTTTCCGTTTATCGATGATTCTTTTAAAGCTTATTTTGACAACGTGAGAGGAAATATCCAGTGTCTTACGAATTTATCTTCTAATTCTGGTCTAGGATTACTTCGATAAACTTTAAATTATGATACAATCTTCGCTGTATAAGCACTTTTGGCAGAATTTTAATAAGTACTTTGCCTCTGTATTCCTTATTTGCAGTTAATGTTCGTTAAATTAGCGCCAGTAGAATTAGATCTAAGTGATCGCTAGAGTTCAATTATTTCGACAGGTTCACGCGCGTTTTTAGGGAAATGCCGATATCACGATTTACTGCCTTACCTACAGACATTTTTATAGCCACTTGCTAAGACGCTATTTGAGAATGCATGTTGCTGCTTCTAACTATTTTTTTCTACACATGAGTTTGGGTCTTGGACTAACTCTTTTTCCGAAAAAAAAAATTGCTCGAAATTGATCCATGAATCCTTATGACACAATACAAGAACACTACCGTTTCTTAATGTGCTCGATAAAGAATAGCGGAGGAAAAGAGCAACGCAAACATCGACATCCTCAATCAGAGTCAGTTTTCTGCCTTTTTTGATTCTTCCCCGTTCAAGTTGCCATCTGCTAGATTGTAATACAGGACGATAGGCCAAATATATAGCAAATGGAAGTTGCCGATACGAATTCGATGTCGAAAGCAAGCAGATTTTAATTTCCTGAGGTTACTTTTAGAAAAAATACGAGGTATTTTGAATACCCTAAACTGCTATACACTTAGCAAAATATTTTTTTCCGGATATCGTGGTCAAGCATTAAGCCGTCGGAGTTTTGTTCTAGTTAACAATTGGTTCATGCTTTAGCGTGCACTATCGAGTTATGGAGCACGCGGGAAGTTTGGAGAGCACGAAAGAAGCGTAAGAGTTGCCCGAGGCGAGAGCTGAGGGAAACTCTAGCTTCTTGAGTGCTCTCCAAACTCCCCACGTGCTCCATAACTCGATAGTGCACAGCTGAAAGCATGAACCAATTGTTTTAGAACATAGCCGGTGGAATTGTGCATCAAATCCGACGCGAAAAACGGACAACAATATCAGTTGAAGCGAATCGTGACGGCGCTGTTTCCGAGTCTCCTTTTCCTCTGTTTTTCTCTCTTTCTGCCTCATTTAAGAGCTCTAGCCCAAGGGAAAAGGTTGAAACATTGTCTTCGTTTTCGGACTAGTAGGCCGAGTTTCTGTTTGTATCCATTATTGTCGCGAAATATATTATTTTTCCCCGCGCTAACAATGGCCGCTCGCGCGAAAAAAAAAGTTCTGGCGAAGTCGGATTTGCTGACGCTATCAGCGTGCACTATCGGGATTTTGAGCACGCTCACGTATAATGAATTTCATTGCGCGACTCTACTAGCTATGTTCTAATTCAGGTTCCCTCCTTTTTTACTGCAATAGTGGACCAAAATTACCAAAAAGTTGGCAAGTCTCGAACAGAGGCATCTTTCATTGACTTAGTTTTCACTAACACAAATGAAAATTTACTGTAAATGCTATAACTGTTAATGCTTGGCAAATTCCTTTGGATATAAGCTTAGATCATCGACATCAATCAGTTTCATCATGAACTCCACAGTTATGTTGATTGCAATTTCTAGGTGGCTTCTATGTATGAAAAACCGTTTTAGTTCATGGCAGACAATTCCTTGAAAACGCTGCTTGTTTCAGACTTATTACAACCAGTTTTCTTTATCACCGCCTGTTAGTCTGTACGAACACAAAGTAAAAAAGAAATAGAGTAGTCGATTTTTGCATATATTGGGAGAGACAGTTTAAAATTTTCTCATAAAAGAGGTTGCTTTCAACTTTAATTTTTTTTGAAGTATTTGAGAAGCTGTTTAAGACGACCTCCATATGTCCATCTATTCACGCTGAAATCATATTTCTAATGACAACAAGATAGAGTTTCAGAAATGAATTGTTATATTTTTACACGATATTTCAAAATGACCCAAAGACAATAAATGATAACCATTTTGTGTAAACTCTATTTTATATGTTTTTCTCGCCTTTCCGCTTTGTCAAAAGTCGGCATATATCGTTCTACGTCTAAATATTTTGTTACAGATTTCTTGGGATCTATTTCAATTTAATGAGAAATTTTCAGTTGAGAAAAAAGTTTCTTAAAAGTAAAGATAAATGCAAATCAACGCCGGTCTCCCTGAACAGGAAAAAAAACTAAAATTGAACAGGAAAAAAACTAGAATTGTCAGTAGGAACTTCTTGGCAGACAGATTTAAATGATAATGGCTGCAGCCGCACTATGAGAGTTAACCGGGTTTATTCTCTAGAGACCTGGTTAAAATTTTCAAATAATTCGGCTCTGTTAAAACTTAGTTGAGGTGAAGTAACTGGCTTATATTTTACATAAATGACATAAACCAACAAAATGGGTGACTTCTAGGACCACGTTCTCACTTTCTCGCTTCTCTTTCTTTGTTTTCGTTTCGTTTCATTTCATTCACGGCTGAGGCAGTCTCTCTTACATCTAATGCGTACTACGCAATTTTAGCGTGGAATTGCGAGTTTATAACGAGGCTAAGTGATGATGTTTCGCATCTCTTGTTTTGCGCTTTGCGCTCAGGATATCATTGTTTTTTTTTTTATTATTATTATTTTTTATTCAATTATGCGCTTGAAGGAAATCCATTTCCTAACTCTTGAATTCCGCGTTAAATAGCACTGGGAAACCGATATTGCAACTCATCACTTCGCGATTCGTGCGATATCGGCTATTGCGTGCAATTTAACGCGGAATTCCCTTGTCAGGTAACAAATTTTCCTATAATATAAACTAGATTAGATTAAGTAATTATGTAGAAATGTACATATCTTAGTTAAGACTTATAATTATAGCACAAACACATAAAAGATAGAGATATAAAAAAAAACCAAATAGAGGAGTAAGTATTTGAATTAATTGATAAATAAACAAAGACGATCATTAATTTAAAGTAGGCTCCATTTTTAATTTTCTTGCGTAAGGTGAATACGAATGTCAAGCGTAGGGGGTTTGATAAAACAATAAGTGACAAGCAATAGAGTCTTACTCCCACGAGAAGAGGGTTAAGTTTGCCAATCCGTTTGCCTAGCTTTCTTTTTCTTAATTTAAGAGAACCAGAAAACGAACGATAACATTTGGTGGTACATAAGTTCATAGCGATTTCTAGATCATGCGAAACTTGACCCTCACAATCGCCTTGCATCTTGTGAAAGTGTATAAGATATCCTGTGACATTAATTTACTGTCAAATTACTTTCAACCTTAAATTATTTTGCTACTTGATGAGGAGCACTATCATTTTTCAACGCTTCAACGGATCCAATCAAATTCATCTGCCATTACGTAACAAATGACGAATTTATCCAGGTCATAAATCGATCCATAATTTCTTATTGAAGAGCTATACACAGCTTATTAAAAGATAATTTTGCGATGAAAACGCCCCGTTCGATTCTGAGCGTCATTGTCGGAAAATTATGAACAACCTGAAGACCCCGTAAGAAAGTTATTTTTATCTTGTATTTTAAAAAAACTTTTTATAGTATTTTCGAATCATTATACTTTTTAGTCCAGAGCCTCTCCAGCCTTATGGCTGATTGAGCCACCCTGGTAAAATAAAGATTACCTTAACTTAACCTTACCTAAACGATGAATAGATAAATAGAAAGTGAACGAAAAAAAAAAAAAAACAGACAAGGAACAATGAGGGTAGGAAGGTGCATGCTATGGAATTAGCGACTGTTCTTTGTCTTCTCCTTTCGATTATTTGTCTCGTTATTATTGAATGTGTCTATCGAATTACTACTTCAAGTACGTGTTTATTTATTTATTTAAATATTCATCTGTTGTATTTTTTGGTAGACAAGATGTCAAACTTAGAACTACCAAGTCGAAGCTCAGCTGCTGTTATAATTGAAGCAAGTATATGCGTTGCTCTGAATATTACGAGCATTATTGGAAACAGTTTGGTTTGTACAGCAGCATACAGAAACCTAAACTTGCGATCCACTACCAACCTGTATATCATTGCCTTAGCAGTCAGCGATCTACTGGTTGCAACGATCGAGATACCTTTAACTTCTTCAACGCTGATCGTTGGAAAGTGGGACTTCGGCGACGCGTTATGCCAAATTCAAGGCTTTGTCGCCGAATTCGCCTTTTATGTGAACCCCGGAACCCTTGGTTTTACAGCGTTCAACCGTTACGTGAAAATCGTAAAGACAAATCACTACAAGAAGATTTTTTCACCTCGCAGATCTAAGATTTGGCTGAGCTGCTTGTGGCTTTCCCTTGCCCTTTACCTTTTTACTTTGCGAGTCACAAATTGGATCAAAATTGATTTTATTCAACGTTTCGCATTGTGCGCCTTTACTTATCCAAGCAGTGAAATTCAAATCATTAATTATTGCATAGCTGTTGGATTTTATTTTGTTTTACCGTTGTGCATCGGTATCTTTAGTTATTATAAAATATTTCTCAAAACCCATGGGCATCAGCAGAATGCAGACGCATCGCTACAGAACAGGAATGAAAATGGTGCAGCACAAAAGTCAGTGAAAGAACTAAACATTACTCGAATGTTGTTTTATGTGGCCGCGGGATTTTTGTGTTCCTGGATACCGATGTGGGCAATTGTCCTCTGGTTTCGTTTTTCCCCTGAGACCTGCCCAAGAACTGCAACTTTGCTTACTATCTTTCTCTTTTTTTTTTAGTACCACAGTAAATCCAATCATTTACACTTTCACGAATGGCGAGTTCCGAAAGGAATTTCACAAACTACTCTGTTGCTGAAAACGATGTCGTGGAACGAAAAGGACATGCAGCGAACTTTTAGTCTTGCAGACTTGAAAGAATAATATTCTCTTTAGGAGGCCGGACGGAAATGTTATTTTATTATTTCTCTTTGTTATCGCTCGCTTGCTTCGCTTTTTTTCATTTTGTTTTGAATTGCATGAGTGTTTGTTTTTGTTTGTTTGTTTGTTTGTTTGCGTAAAGGAATTTCTGAACGCATACAAAATTCCTTTTAATACTGATCAGAAGACTGAAAAAAAGTTTTTTCTGCAAGTAATCAAAACTAAAAATAAGGTTTCAGCCGAAGAATTTAACAAGAATGTAACAAGAAATTGGCTAGACAAAGGGCGATATCTAAGAAAGCGACTTTTTGAAACTACAGAGAAAACCTGGGTACGATATTTAATTTAGCCCTAATAACATATTTCTTTATAACATAACCAAAGTAAAGCGCGCGCTCTGATTGGTCAATTTAGCGTCCCCCATTTGTCCATGGGTGTACGCTGCTGACGTGAGCAAATGCAAAGACTATTTTTCCGCGCGCACTTGTTTTTTTCTGGTGACGTAAGATTTGTTAAATAAAAGGGAACTTTTTAGCTACAATGTATCGATGTTATGTTATAAAACAAATGGTAAACACCACAGCGTACACTATTGAGTTATGGATGCACTTGGGAGGTTTGCTAAACACTCAAGAAGCTAGAGTCGCTCTCGGCTATCGCCTCGCGCGACTCTTTCGCTTCTTTCGTGCTTAGCAACCTCCCGCGTGCATCCATAACTCAATAGTGTACGCTGTGGTGTTTACTATTTGTTAATTTGTGATGGAGTAACAGCTCAGAGTAGCCCTTAAAGTGGACTTTATATATCAGATTGCCGGGATCCATAATTGTATATAAATCAACACGGGGAGCACTTGCTTTTTATCAATATTTTGCAGGAACAAAATATAGTAAATTCAGTTATAAAATGGCTTCGAAGTTTGTTGTTTGTTTAAAGGCCTATTTTCATCCAAGATCCTTTGCAGTCGTTTGTTTTTGTTTTGGAATCGCGCTATTGTTAAATGGCGAACTCTGATAGTCATTCACAAACGCTATTAAAAATAACAAACAAAGATTTGGTGAAGAACACAGTAAACAAATTTGCAGCTAAATATTTGAGACTGAAAAATCATAAATCGAGTCTGTGTATAAAACTTGTACAAAGCCTACTTGATGTTGAAGGAAATTGTTCGGCTTCAACACTAAATAAAATATAAACAAATAACCAATATTGGCCAAAACTGATTTACTTTACGCATTTCAATTATAGAAAAATGACTTGTACAAATGAGATCGCTTACATACATATCTCAGGATCTCAAGTACAAATCAGTCAAATAATTATTCTCACCTCGAAAAAATCTCCCCGGAGTCTCTAGTTCCATTGTAAGAACAGTGCAATAACATTTCTGCAAAAGCACTGTCTGTAGTGTTACCGAAACCCATTGTTGTTTTCCTTGCCCTCCATAAATCATACACAGACTCTCGAAGTCGAATAATCTTTGCCGAGCCGGGCAGACCCGGCCTTCCTCTAGACCGCTTCTTCGGCGGCATCAACTTTTCAAATGACGTTTTTCACCGTCATACATGTAAGAATTAAAAACTATTTACTGATATGGATACTACGATAGTTTGTTGTTCGCACATGATTCAAGATTGAACTATGAAAGCCCTAATTAGTCAGATGGAAGAAGATATCAAAGGGATTCCGCAACTTCGGGGAAAATAGCGTATTTTTCATATATGAAAAATAATCTGGGCGCGCAAGGCATCTCGGTTGAAAATGGGTCTTTAAATCTGCTCACGAACGAAGTCCGGAATTCACTCGTGAGGGTTTAGGACGGCGCGGAAATTTCAAATTTCGAAAGTCACATCGTTCCCCTGCGAGCGAAAATTCCTCGCCCCACTTCTCGGTTATAGCTTTATAACGGAGCGCACATTAGGCCCACAACTATGAAATCTGATTGCCAAAAAAGAAATTTATTCCTACAGAGAATAAATGAATTTATGCGGCTCGCTACGTGAGTTGATGTTTGACTAGTAGGGGTCAGTTTACATACGGGACTCTTAGTTCTGAGTATTTAATCAGTGCAGGCCAGAGTTCAGGCCTCTCTTTCTCCAGCTTCAGTAGGAAAACGTTTTCGCGGTCTTTGGACATACAATCGAACGTGCAAGGTTATAATTTACCCAACATCCAGCATTTGGAAAAAAGAAGAGAAGCTGAGAAAAAGTTAAGTATCGTTTAGTGATATTTTGCTACAAGCGAAGTTTTATTTTCATTCATCGCTGCCTGGGATCAATGATGGCCGCCTTAGCTAAACCACGCGCTCTGGTGTTTGAGCATTCATTTGTGCGACGATTCGGCGAATTCGTAGACAATACCCAGTCAACAGATCTTTATCGTCGGGATTTGCAGCTTGTTGATACGTGTGAGGTCGTGATTTTTGGTACAGGAGGGCGCACAGTCGACATAACGATTCGTTTCGACTTGAACACGATTAGAGGCACCGATATTTACTTGTTGTATTCGTCTTCGCATCCATCTCACTTTAAGAATTCCATTCCTTTTTCTCAATTTCTGAGACTTCGTCTTTTATGTAGTTATGACTCTGATTTCCACCACAAATCAGAGTCAATGTACCAGTTTTTCGATAAACGTGGTTACCCTGATTCTGTCGTTCAAGCGGGTTACCACCGCGCCCAACTTATTGATCGACATTCAGCACTACAAACGTCACAAAAGGAAGACTCCGACCGCATTCCATTCACTCTCACGTTTCACCCTCACAACCACTCAGTTAAATCCATTATTCTTAAAAACTTTAAATTACTTCAAAACGATCTAGAGACAAGCACTAAAATTCGCAGCCTTCGCTTATTTCATTCAAACGCAACAGAAACATAGGCAGAAACATAGGTTTTTGGGCAGAAGTTCTTTTCAGACTAATGACCAACCAGGCACTTTTAAATGCGCTCGTGCACGATGCAAAACGTGTCCTTTCATTCACCACACTAAGAAAATATCGGGACCCAAACGATCCATTAAGATCTCCGATCACTTCACGTGCACCTCCGCCAATGTAATCTATTGCATAATTTGCACTTATTGCAAAAATATTTACATTGGCGAAACAGGCAGAAGACTAGGTGACCGATTCCGAGAACACCTTCGCGACGTGGAGGGGAATGACAAGGCCACATCGAAACCAGTCGCTAGACATTTTAATTTACCTAATTCTTCTAAGCAACATATGGCAATCTACGGTCTTTCCTTACACTTAGGTAGCACGGAAAGCCGTAAAACTCTTGAAAAAAAGCTCATCTCTCAAACCGGCAGTCTAAATCCCACAAGTATCAACGAACGCTTTTCATTCCACTAATTTATTCGTGTTTTTCTCGTTGCCATGTTCCCACCAATAACGTAGCTCCATTTTCTGCCTTTAAAAGCACCCACGACCCACAATTCCTCTGTTCGCTCCGACGAAGGGCTAACGCTCGAAACGTCAGCTTTTATAATCGTAACAGTGGCCAATTTACTATTTCAACTTTATTGATATATTCAAATTATTTCGTTACCCCCACCGACGCAGCCCCAAACAGTTTCTTTAGAAACTGTCAGCCTTGATAAGGAAGGTAGCTGCCATGAGTCTTTCTAAATTTACAATTAATCACCTCGATCGAACATGTCAGCAATAGGCGCCACGTCATGTCACTAACTTTTGTATATTCTACTTTTCAAATCAAAGATCGCTATCACTCCACATATAGAGGCACATCAGTATTTTTTCCCTTTTGTTTTGCATTTATACAAGAGCAAAAACCGAAACAGTTTCTTTTCAGACCTTTTGACTACTTATTTTTCCTCCTGAATTGTTATTGTAGAGTTTTAAGGTGCTCAGAGTGAAAGCTTTTGCACGCGCGAGAACACCAAAGCTTCCTTAGAAAAGTTCCAGCAGTTTTCAATTCTTTGAAAATGAGTAGGGTTTTCGTGTTTTTATGATAAAGTTGAAAGTTTTCTAGCTGCTACAGTACTCCTCCGGACATAACCCAATCGAAAAGGTCTTATTCATGGTGCACATGAATAAGCCTTTTTTATGAAAATGTAAATAATCCTTTCGACCTTTTGAAAATGGTAGTCTTACCAAAAGAAAAAACTTTCTCTTGGCCTTACAGATTCGCCTCGTCTTCTATCTCTCTGATTTCGTAGACATCAGCCGCGGCACATTTGTTTGATGCATGGCAGCAACACAGCAGTTTGCGAAATTCTGATTTGAAACCACAATTTGTGAAAGCGTAAATGAGAGGATTTATCGTAGCACTTACAAAAAGAAAAAAAGTAACAAGATTTGCTACTCTTCTAGGACAGGTATCTGGAGAAAAACGCTTCCAAAGGATGAATGCCCACATTGGTATCCAGCAAAACAGAAATCCAGCGGCCACGCACAATAGGACTCGAGTAACGTTTATCTCTTTCAATGAACTCCTTCCTCCAAAATTTGTCCTGTCACGGAGTGATGGAGCTATGCCTCTTTGATGTTGATGGGTACTGGTTAATATTTTGTAGTAACTGAATATACCACTGCATAGTGGTACAATGAAAAACAACCCACATGTCATACAAAAATGAGCGATTCGAACACTCTGATTGGCAAAACCGAGGGCGCACACTTCAAAGCCGGGTACGAATTCAAAGCTGAGTATATTGGTCGCACGACCAGTCAATAGGTAAAGGAAAAGAAAAGTCCAAACGCAACACAACCAAATTTTGGCTCTGAGGGGCGAGAAATATTTCATATGGAGCTCCGTTTTCACAATTTTCACAAAGCGGTTAACTGCTGTCAAACCAAGAGTTGCTGGGGTCGCGTACGTGGTGAATACATCAACGAAACCTTGAATTTCACATGCGGCGTCGCCAAAGTCCCATCTTCCAATAATAAGAGTTAAAGAAGCTAAAGGCATTTCAATTGTTGCGCATAAGAGATCGCTGACTGCTAAGGCAATGATATACAGGTTGGTGACTGACCGCAGGTTTGTGTTTCTATAAGCTGCTATACAAACCAGACTGTTTCCAATGATACTTGTGATGTTTAGGGAGAGGCAGATGCCTGCCTCAGTTATAACAGCAAATAAGCTTCGACTTGGCAGCTTCAGGTTTGACATCTTGTCTACCAAAATAACGATTGAAAAAGTTAATAAAGCTATAATAGAGAAATATAGAAGGCTAACAGAAAAGGAAAATTAGGACTAAATGAGGATAAACCGGAGTGCTTCGAGTGTTGGGCAATATAAATTTTTTTCCATTATTTTGCGTCTTTGAAGAAGATATAAAGTTGACGCGAAGCTTTACAATCATATTACTTCGGCGGCATTTATTGATCACTGTCTACCAAAAGCTATCATTACACGTCTTTAGAATCTAAGAAAATAGGGATATGCATTTCTTTTTGACAAGACGTTACTCCCGCTAGCGAGGCTAATCATAGAATTATCTCATTGCGGAAGAGATGGGGAAATTGCATATTTGCATGGGTTTCCAGATCACTCGCGCATGAATTCTGTGAAAACTACCTTCCTATATGCCACTTTGATTTGTTCCTTTTTAGTATTTTTCGCGTGCATTTTTTATTTCTGCAATCATGGAGTGCTTTCTTAATCTCCTACAGATGCAAGCAATCCAAGCTGAGAACATGTCGTGAGTATTTTCCTTACGCAGACACAAGTGACACTGACAACTTATACGGATGGGATGCATAATTGTAGCTAGTGTTGGAAATAGAAGCTTACAACTAAAACATATTCGATCCTTTGTCTTTTCGTTTCTATTTCGCTTGCTTTATTATTATCATTGTCATTATAATCCTGATAATTATCATAGTTGTCGATATCCTTAATATGATTATCCTTCTTGCAATCACGTCTATCATCATCATTGCCATAATTCAGAATTGCTCAGCTGAAAAGTTCCAAAACAAAAATTTGTTTTTCCACTTTACTTGGATCTGCATATCAGGTTTCGGCTTCACTTTCTTTAGCACGTTTCTTTTGCTAATTAGTTTTTTGGCCTTCAGCGGACAATGTTGATAAGCATAAGTCATAACCCTAAATAATTTGAATATATCAACAAAGTTGAAATGGTAAATTGGCCACCGTTACGATTATAAAAGCTGACGTTTCGAGCGTCATTCGCTCCGACGAAGGGCTAACGCTCGAAACGTCAGCTTTTATAATCGTAACGGTGGCCAATTTACCGTTTCAACTTTGTTGATATATTCAAATTATTTCGTTACCTCCACCGACGCAGCCCCAAACAGTTTCTTTAGAAACCATCAGCCTTTATTCATAACCCTAAAGCTGGCAATGAACTATGTTTGCGTCGCTTAAGTAATTATTTTCTTTCCTTTTTTTTTTTTTTTTTTTTTTTTTTTTTTTTTTTTTCTTCCCGTGTGTGTTGCTTTCATCTTTGGAAGTCTTCGATAGTGATGCGTTTCTTTTACCCTAGGGTTTCCTTGTTGATTCTTTTTTGTTCTTCTTGCCTTTTACTTTTAGAAAATTATATAAGAAAGTTTCCCTTTCTTCACCAACTGAAAGTTATCGATGAAATTGAGAAGGAAAGAAAAAATAAGCTGTCCAAGCTAACTTTCCAGCAGATGTTCAACTCCGTATATGTATGTGGTAGAGAAAAATGTTTTCTAACAAAAGTTTACAGTTTAAAAAAAAGCATAACAGTTTTAACAGAAAACTGTTATAAATTTTTGCTTCGGCCATAGCATCATATAGGCAAGGGTCCAAAATTGCCATTCTATATCCAAAACTCTTTTTCCATCGAAGATATCAGCTGTACCTGTCGGTTTATTCCGCTTTTTTTCAGCAGTTTCCTTTTAATCACTAAAATATTACTGCTATGGGTGATGTTGATTTGCATATTTTACATTTTTAAAGCCGACAACAGATCAAAATTCAAACGCGGACATGTCCTGTGGATTTCGTTTTAAATTACCTTTTAAACAGTCCAAACCCTTTTTTCCTCTTCAAAAGCTCAGGGTCGCTAACGACGTAAAAATATGTAGAAAGATCAGTGGAAAGTCCATGCATGCTCTCCAGCTAAATTTTGTAACTGCTAAATTTTCGTATAGGAGTATGAAAAAATGTATTCTGAAAATATTTTATACAAAGATGAATAACAAGTAAAGTGATATTGAATTCACATCAAAAGATTTGTAATTTAGTTATAAGCTTCCGCTTCGTTTAACGAAGTACAAAGCGTCCAAAGTCAGTCTCACCAACTGCAGTCCTTTTCAAGGCTACTCAACCAATCACTCCTCACTTAAATGAGATTGCCACGAGACCGATACTGAGGTGGTAATTACGATCAGTAGAGCCTATGAATTCGAAAGGGACGGGTTACTGGCAGTTAATCAACACAAGACTCGCAGGCGGCTCAATGTTCCGGCTGGCCAATATATTCGTCAGATATCAACAAACCAAGCTTTGCTAGGCTTAAACGAAATATAATCAGAATATTCTTTTTGTGACATTCCGGCGCGTGACAACAGCCGATATATCTTCGTTGGTCCAACCTCAAAACAGATTTTCTCAGGAACCAAAATATGGAAAACGAACCTCACTTTGGCTAGCCTATTATCTACCGAGTCATACAGTCGAGTTTGCGGAGGCTGGCGACTTAGTTAAGACAACACCTTCAGTTTTGTGTTTAAAGGCATGCACGCGCCTACCAAAACACAAACTGTCTAAACGTTTTTTCATAATATCAGAATCTATACTTCATGACACACTATTTTCCATTGTTTCCTTTAAAGCAAAGCGCCTTAGACGATTTTTCCGTAAGGCACCCTATTTTGTTGACGGTAAACTTAACCAAACTATGACTTAACCAAGAAAATAATCTCCTCCAGTAGTACATATGAGTGTAATAAAAAATGTACTCAGCTTTGAAAATATCTTTGCAAAGATCATTAACAAGAAAAACATCCCAAATGATCATTTTTATAAAAGTGTTATAATTGATGGCCTTCAAGGCTAGTATTTTAGACGTTATTCTGTTTCTAAAATTCTCCCTTGCTGTCACTTTCTCCTGAATTTATGCTGAATCTGTAGAAATGTATTGTTAAAAAAAAAGTGGAAACGAATTGATAGGTCAAATAATTGCCATAAAATTTACCTTATCTCAAGCAACTTTCTTCTAGAGTCCTCGGGTTCTCTATAATTTTCCGGCGATAATGTTCAGAATCGAACGAGGCGTTTGCATGGTTGAATTGTCATTTTATGGGCTTTGTGCAGCTGCTCAGTACGAAAATCATGGATCGTGAGCTGAATAAATTAATCATTTCCAACGTAATGACGGATACATTTGATTGGATCCGAAGAAACATCGAAAAATGATGGTTTTCCTCATCAGATGGAAAAATGAATTTAAGGTTGAAAGTAATTTGACAGTAAATCAGTGTCAGAGCATGCCTTTTGCACTTTCACAAGATGGAGGCGATTGCGAGGGTCAAATCTCGCATGATCTGGAAATCGCTAGGTATAAATGTAATAATGTACCACTGCATGTCATTTTCTAGTTCTCAAAGATTAAGAAAAAACCGCCAGACAAGCGGATTGGCCCCTTCTTATCTATCCTCCCTTATTTCCCTTAGACCCCCCTCCAAATATAATTTAAGAAATTCCAGCGATAAGCTTTTACTTAGCCATCCATCATTTAAATCGAAAGCTACACTGGGGGACCGTTCCTTTACCTGTGCTGCTCCGAAACTATGGAACGAACTACCGCTGGATATTAGGAGCGCAGGAACAGTAAATATTTTTAAAGCTAAACTTAAGACTCACCTTTTTCGTAGTGCATTTTTATAGCTTTTTTTTTTTTTTTTTAGCCATTCTAAGTTTACTTTTCATTGTTTCTTTAAATTATTGTAAGTCTATTTTAATGGTAATTTTTAATCTTGTAATGCGCATTTGAACATTTTATGGAATTTGCGCACTATAAATTTTAATATTATTATTATTATTATTGGCAAACTCAACCTTCTTCTCGTGGGCGTAAGGCTTCATTTGTGGTCACTTATTGTTTTATCAAACTCCTACGCTTGACATTCGCATCCCCTTGCGTCCTTGGGCTCTTTACAATTTTCCGGCGTTAATTTTCAGAATCGAACGAGTCGTTTGCATGGATGAATTGTCATTTTATGGGCTTTGTGCAACTGCTCAGTGGGAAAATCATGGATCGTGAGCTGAATAAATTAATCATTTCCAACGTAATGACGGATGAATTTGATTGGATCCGAAGAAACATCGAAAAATCATGGTGTTCCTCATCAGATGGAAAAATAAATTTAAGGTTGAAAGTGATTTGACAGGAAATCAGGGTCATAGAATGCCTTTTGCACTTTTACAAGATGCAAGGCGATTGCAAGTGTCAAATCTCGAATGATCTGGAAATTGCTATGTATAAATGTAATAATGTACCACTACATGTCATTTTCTAGTTCTTGTAGATTAAGAAAAAACCGCCAGACAAACGGATTGGCAATCTCAACCTTCTCGTGGGGAGAGAAAATGAAGCCTACTTTAAATTTAATAATCATCTTTGTTAATTTATTTATTTACTAATTCTAATACTTGCTCCTCCATATATTTCCTAATTTTTTTTCATATCTGTATTGTTAAGTTAGTCTTTGTGCTATAAATATAAGTCTTAATTAAGATTTGTATTTCTAAATAAATACTTAAGCTAATCTAAATTAGTTTATATTATAGGAAAATTCATTAGCTGACGAGAGAATTCCGCGTTTAACAATTGCACGCAAAAACCGATATCGCACGAATCGCGAAGTGATGATTGCAATATCGGTTTTCAAGTGCTATTTAACTCGGAATTCAAGAGTCAGGTAATGGATTTTCCTTGAATCGCAAAACTGACTGTAAAGTAAAAAAGAGAAAAAACGGATAACATAGATTGTTTTCATACTGAGCGCAAAACAAGAGATGCGAAATAATATCACTTGGTTTCGTTTTCAGCTCGCAATTCACCTCGCTTCGTTAACCAATCAGATTTTATTTAACTATGTGATTCTTTGATAAATAGCGGTCACCTGACCAGTCCAGCTGTTAACCCTTCAGTTGCTGTTAGTGATAGGCATCTTCTTTTCTCCTTACAATATCATCAATAAATCAAACATTAAAGTCACGAGAATAAAGAAAATTATCATCAATTGAGAACCTTTCACTGTGAAACAAATCCTTCCTGTCATTGCCATTGGAAATATATCTTGAGAACAGTATAGAGAAAATGCATATTGATATTAAGATGCAGAAGGTAAAGCTATTTTTTTAATGAGCAGCTGCAGCTACTGCCTGTATGTTTTATCTACATAATGGGATGATTGTGGAATTGCAAAATAAAGTTGTAGTCACGATGACTCTACTTGCTTACATTTATTATTCCTTTGACAAAAACGGAACCAAGCGAAAATAAATAAAACATGAAGCGAAGTGATAGAAGCGATCAAAGCGAAACAAAGCGGTAAACAACGATCGTGACTTAAAACACTCAGAAACAAACCCGAACTAAAATTAAATAGATACGAAATAACTTTGAACTACCACAAAACTAATCCTGAACTGACGCATAACTATGACTAGGTTTAGACTAGAGGAGAGTTTTCTGGATTCGTAAATGAGTAACATCAGCTATATACGTATAATGCACAATCCTCGCAGTAGATAGCGCTATTTATGCAATAGCGAAAAACAGACCTGAAAAAATCAGGCCTGTACGGGATTCGAACCACTGACCTCTGCGATAGTAGTGCAGCGCTCTACCAATTAAGCTAACAAGCCAACTGGGAGCAGGCCGCTAAGTTGATTCGTAATAAACCCGTGAAAGTGATAAATCGGATACAATGAATTCAGTTCTGATTTTCGCTATTGCATAAACAGCGCTATCTACTGCGAGGATCGTGCATCATACGTATCTAATACCGCAGTTCAAAATATATGAACTCCATATATTCATTGTATCCGACCAGCTATATAGGATGTAGAAGGCACAGAATCGTTGTTTGTATCAATCAAAGGACCAGCTTTAGATCGTTCGACAAGAACGAAGCAACGCAGGACAAGATCTTGCTTGTTGGCTCGCCAAAATTCCTCAAAATCGCCTACAGCTCTTCTACTTTGAGTTTTCTTAAATCGTTTGTAGATTTGGAATGATCAATTTAGATTGCTAAAATTATCGATTGAAGTCATGTGTGAAGTTTTAAACAATAGTTTGCTTGGAAAACTACACGAAGCACGCTGTGTTAGCCTCAATCTGACGACTCGGCCAGCCGTGAGGGAGACTGTGACCAAGTTGTGGCGGGAATTCGAAAATGGAGTATTTTGGAGTATTCGGATTTGTAGGCGTTTACACTGAAACAATATTCGAATTTCTGACCGTTTACGCACAACGACAACTCCGGAAACATTCGAAATGAAATGGTTATCAAGCCCAGTGTTGTTTTGTCGTTCGATCGACAAAGTGAAAATGCCTCCCCCAAATAGGCTAGAGTAGATCCAGATGTCACTGAGGCAAATTTGAGTTGCACAGATGCCAAGCCATCTACGTCGTCGGCGATTAAGGGTGGCTGAAGTTAAACTTCCTTGCAATAATAATTTGCGTTTCCTCAGAAATACTGAGGTACACATGATAAAATTTATCGCCTGAGCCTGCAACAAGATTAGGCAACCAGAGACCGCCAGCAATGTTAGCATCAGATCCTCCATTTTGGTTTCACCGCAAACTCAAAAGATTGCAGGCGGAAATAATATCCGGATTCGAGAAAAAAAAGCGGTTACACGACAAAACTTTCCGGTTTCAAAAGTTATCGGATTCAAAGTTCTAACTTTAAATTTCGGATTCAAAATCTCCGGAGACACGACCAAGCCGGGAAGTTTTTATTTCGGATTCGTCCACTTTCGTGTAAACGGCAAAATCAATCCGGTACTAAAACGTTTCGGATTCATCACGAAATCTGGAACAATTTCCTCTAGTGTAAACCTAGTCTAACCCCCGTTAAATAACGAAATCGATTACTCAAACCCAGGTGTACAAAACAAAATTTAAAAAAAAAAAAAAAAAAATACGAAAACTAACGAATGAAACAAAAGAAGCACATAGTATAAGAATAATTCAGAGAGTGATTTCATATAAAACAAAACCGAAAACCACGGAAAAAGACAACTAACAACTACGTAATAACTTATATCATTATTTTTTTGAGTGGGCGGTATTCTAAAAATCCTGCGATCTGATTGATTCCGAGAGCGGGCAGTATTCTCCCATTCTGCCCGCGCACAGCGGACTGTATCCTTTTTAGAACCGGTCACAAGATTCGTTGCAATTTTTCACAAATATATCTCATTTTGCCGGCTAGGCAGAATAAATAACATTAATTCTTTCTCCTCTCTTTGTAGTCCTAGATTTTTTTTAAAAAGATTCACACGCGGCCTAAAAGCATCCTGTTGTCTAATTATCCTTCACAAAAGACAACTCAGAAAGTTTAAACGAGGGGTAGTTGCTGTTAAAAATTCTGTTTATCATTGTGAGTCTCATTCGTTAATATCTGAATTCTTCAGCACAACTTGTTAGTTTGTGAAACTTTGAGCGAAGTTTTGAGTTCTTCTGTATGAATATACTTTCGCATATTCTTTGCAAATCCCTTGAATTTGGACATTTCTACCGTAAATTTCACGACGGAAACCGAAGAATTCGATGAATTAAAGTCGCATTAAGTCCCTTAGTGTCTAGCTGGAAAGTGTCATTGACTTCAACTTTTAGGTGGAAGAAAGACAAGACTTATACACACCATTGTAGAAAACAAACAAGTAGACTGACAACTCCACAACACACATTTGCATTCACTAACAATTTGACTTTTCGTGACATTTTAAAACGGAACAGAGGTAAATCTTAAAAGATTAATCGTCGTTGCGGTAAATAATACTTTCCGTAAGATCTCTGTGTGTTTTTTATTTTTTACGAGAAGATCGTCGCATGGTCATTTAACTCGTGCGCGTTTGTTATACCAGCATAGTAGTGTTTATTCAAAAGTGTACATGCGCTTGTAAATGTTCCGGTGAAAGCTTTCTCTTTAATTTGAATAACGTCTGTTTTCTTTATCATCCACTCGTTTAAAAAATTTTGAGTTTATGGAGGATTTTCTCGTAATTAAACCCGTAATTGTAGTCCTAAATAATTCGGGTTCTTTTGGCAAAATTTCGTTATGCGTTAGAAGAAAATAAAAATGTTATTCACCATCCTAGGTCGGTCCGTATTGGAAAAAACTGTGCCCTCTGTCTTGAGTACAGCCCTCGACCTACAGCCTCGACCGGTATCCAAGATCTCGGGCACAGTTTTTCCAAATGCGGATCTCCCGGCTGGTGAATAACACTAAAACCTGGAACAACGTCCTGTGCCATTTTAGCAGTTTGACTGGACCGGTGCTTTGTAACTTCCTTGAATAGTTATAATTTTAAAAAGGAAACCTAAAAAGAGGTTAGCGAGAAAGTTTTTCTCGAAAGCTGCCTACTAATTCTGCTAAGCCTTGCGCGTTTTTCGTTTAGCATGGCTGGATAACTGAATGCATCTTAGTCACTTTCTCCTCCAGCCAACGCCTAAAGAATAGTGATGCCTGGAACAGGTGATCTAGTCCGCTGCTGGAAGGTGTGTTAAGAATTGGCACTCGATCTAAATTAACTCTATTTCGGCCTCAACCGACTGGTATTGCTAACAGTCTTAAAGTGTTCAGAAATGACTTTACGGCACGATATAAGCTGAAGGATTACCTTTTTCTCGACGTAGTTGTTTTATTTTTCGAACAGTTTCCAGCCCCACCAATTTCCCAGAAAATTGGGATTAAAACTCTCAATTTGGGAAGAACGTTCTTAGTTCAGCTGAGATTCTTTGTTTATAATTATTGATTACAAATGCCACACCGCTCATTATACATTTTTCCTCAGTTCTAGTTCACCTTATGTATCTCATTTTGTTTCCAGCTCCATACTTAATATTATTCTCCTATTTCAAACATTTTGCACTTTGCCTCTGTTTGTCTTTATCCTGACTTTTTATCCTTCCTTTATCCTTTTTTATAATTATTTCCCTCTCTTTCCTTTCCTCTGCTATAGCTATTTGTTGTTTCTCTTATCCTTACTGGCTCTTCTAAGTAATGTCCTCATTGCATTCAACTCTGTATGAGATCCTTGCTGCGAAGTTAACAAGTTTCACAGCGATGACTAACTGACAAGAAAAATTATCATACAAACAAGTTTGTTAAAAACGTCATTAATAGATATTCGTGGCCGTAAAATTACAAGATGAGCTTAAGATTGAAATGATTTTAGCGTTGCGAGACAAACCCTTGAATGTGCAATTTTTGGCAATATTGCATCCGTTACCCGCTGGTAATTTTCAGTTCATTGATACTTAAGCTTTTTCTTCTTCTTCCGACGGAAGAGATTTTTGTTATGAAATTGAAACAGGCTGTCTACACATGGTAATTAAGTTATTCTTCACCATTCCTATCAGAAAAAAGTCTTGCATATAAAAAAATCTCAAGCTATATCTCAGCTTCGGTTTAAAAATAAGCAGCGTTCATTGTTAGCTTGAGTTTGATCAGTTTCCTTTCCTTAATGACTACATTGAATTTAATACCGATGATGGCCAACAAATAATTTTGTTGCTGGATATTTCAGCGGCCTTTGATACCGTAGATCATCGAATCTTTTTAAGGACAGACGTCACTGTAAAAATACGAGGGGAAGCCACAAGCAATTCAATCATACCTTAGATTTCTGGGCCGAAAAGATCTTCCTTTAGAAGACAAAGAGCGTCCCTTTCAACTACCTAAGTCTATAGCGCGCGCCTTTATGGCTCCTAGTGTTTTTTAGTTGATAAGGATATCAGCTGCTTCTCTATTTTAGTATATTTTATTAAAAAATTCTCTCCTACGGAAGAATTTGATATACGCATCACATTACTAAAAGCTGACCACCTCTTATTTCAAGACTTCCTTCTGATGTTTTGCACACAAACGCGTCGAAAACTAAAAGATCAGGCCCCGGTTGTTCGAAGGATGGATAACGCTGTACACTGGATAAATCTCTATCCGGTGGATAGTGCAGTACGTTTTGGTAACACTTATCCGCTGGATAGCGATTTATCTGTTGGATAGCGTTATCTGCTCTTTGAACAACCGGAGCCTGTATTTGTACGACAGACACTACGTTTGATAAAAAAGGACAAGTTTCTAAGAAAACATTGGTGTGCGCCTCGGAGGGGTATACCCGGCCCGCCTTTGTCTCCTCTGTGTTTCCTATGAATCGATAAACAAAGAAAACTGTTGTTCGTAAATGGTTAAGTGAAAAGTTATTTGATTTTTGTAATATGGCCAAGAATAGAGATTGGTAATGAAATAATCGTCTAAGCAGATCTCAATTTCAAGATCTATCCAAAAGGGAGCAGGGAGTTTGTATCACAAAACCAACTGCATAGAAACAGCCGGTCAAAAGGAAAATTGGAAAACGTATTCTGAATTATTATCAATCCAACACAAAACCAGCACCTTTCTTGAAAAAAGACAGATAAATAAAAGTTATTTCCAAGGAGTCTTTCTAAATCCCAATTGGTAACTATTGTGGTATTTTTTTATTCTAAATTTTTTCTCCCTCAAAAAGCCAACGCGTAAATTATACTCTAATGCAGACCACAACTTCTTTTCCAGCCTTCCTTTAAATCATTTCGCTTAATCAGCTTCTATGGCTTTTTTCATTTTACCATTTTCTCTACTAAAAAAACTCCAGTCTAATTTATTGCAGAGTGAATGAAAAGTTGCCTTAAGCTTTTTCTTCTTCTTCATCCGAAAGAAGAGATTTTTGTTTTGAAATTGAAACAGGCTGTCTACACATGGTAATTAAACAACAAATATATATGAAATACATATATATGAACTGCGGTTATGAAACGTATATGTGCACGATCCTTCGCAGTAAAGCACTATTTAAGCAATAGTGAAAATCAGACCTGAAAAAAATTCAGGCCTGTACGGGATTCGAACCACTGACCTCTGCGATACTAGTGCAGAGCTCTACCAATTGAGCTAACAAACCAACTGGGAGCAGGCCATCAAATTAATTCGACATAAACCCGTAGATGATAAATCAAACAACAAATATATATGAAATACATATATATGAACTGCGGTTATGAAACATATATGTGCACGATCCTTCGCAGTAAAGCACTATTTAGGCAATAGTGAAAATCAGACCTGAAAAAAATTCAGGCCTGTACGGGATTCGAACCACTGACCTCTGCGATACTAGTGCAGCGCTCTACCAATAAACTCTACTGGTTTCGACATAAACTCTACGGGTTTATGTCGAATTAATTTGATGGCCTGCTCCCAGTTGGCTTGTTAGCTCAATTGGTAGAGCGCTGCACTAGTATCGCAGAGGTCAGTGGTTCGAAACCCGTACAGGCCTGAATTTTTTTTCAGGTCTGATTTTCACAATTGCTTAAATAGTGCTTTACTGCGAAGGATCGTGCACATATACATGGTAATTAAGTTATTCTTTACCAATCCTATCAGAAAAAGGTCAAATTTCATTTGCCCTAAGAAGGCATTTTCAAACGTATGTCAAAAGTGTAGGTAAAACATTTCTTTCGCCAATGAGTATGTTTGTCAGTATGGAAAGAGACAAAAAACGGGGAAGTGGGAATAAGTACCACAATAATCAACAATGGATGGCAACCGTTCCAATTTTGCTTATCAAAGTGACATATCTCATTATTTTTAAAAGCAGTTTTCTTTCAGTCATGCATTTTCAAAATTGCGCCTTACGCAAGACTTAGAATCGATTGCTTTCTTAGCGATAGCTATTATCCGACGTGGGGGCGTTATACTTTTATGTTCCTTTTATTTAGCATTTATGTACGTGTAAATGCGTCTAAAACTAAAATATTTCACTTTGCTTAAAATATCAGTATGTAAGACAGACACCAAGCTTGGAAAAAAGGGGAAAAGTCTCTAAAGAAATTGTGGTGCTGCGTCAATGGAGGTATTATCGTAACAGGATAATTTGGTTTTATCAACCGAGTTGATAGTTAACAATTATTCCACGAGCGCGCGTTGGATATGAGATGATAATCATTTCATATCCCACAAGAACGAGTGGAATAATTGCTTTATTAAAAACGTTAAATTAAATTATTAAATTTTACTAAATTTTTAGCTCCCTTTTAATTTTAAGCTGATGCGTACGCTTACCATATTTGTAGATTATGGTATATTGGCTCATATACCATAATGGCTAAGCCAATAAAAAGTCTTGAATTGCAGTATCCAATGATCCAGTTTTTAATAATGTATATTGGTCACTGTTGGTCGCTTCTGTGTTTTGCATGAATCGATAAACAAACGAAGTTATTCGCAATTGATAAGATGCTTCAGGAGAAGTTAAAATTAAGAGTTCATTTTGTTTAGTGTACTATTCATGGCAACATACCTCAAATTCAATAACTTTCTTTAAAGGATCCTCGGTTCTGCTGAAATGCTTCGTCGATATCACTCATCAATAATCGAGCGAGGCGTTTGCATCACAAAACTAGCTGGTTATAGCCTATGAAGAGCCGGTCAAAAAGGAAATTCTAGCCCCTGTTTAAAAATAATCGGTCCAACACAGAGTCGGCACTTTTTAAATTCTGTATTTCTTGAAGAGTGACATATGATAAGGAAGGTAGTTGTCTTTGTAAATTCACAATTAATCACATCAATCGAATATGTCAGCTATAGGCGCCACGTCATGTCGCTAATTCTTTATTTTCTACTTTTCAAATCAAAGATCCCCATCACTCCACATAGAGAGGCACATCAGTATCACTGTTTTCCCTTTGTTTTGCATTTATACACGAGCAAAAATCGAAACAGCTTCTTTTCAGACCTTTTGATTATATATTCTTCCTCTTGAACCATGACTATAGAGTTTTATGGTGCTCAAATTGAAGGCTTTTGCACGCACGAGAACACCAAAGCTTCTTCAGAAAAGTTCCGGCAGTTTTCAATTCTTATTTGAAAGTAAGTAGGGTTTTCGTGTTTTTATGATAAAGTTGAATGGATTCTATCTGCTACAGTACTCCTGCAGACATAACCCAAGCTAAAAGGGCTTATTCATGGTGCACATGAAAATGTAAATAATCCTTTCGCCCTTTTGATAACTGTAGTCTTATCAAAAGAAAAAACTTTCTCTTGGTCTTACACATTCGCCTCGTCTTCTATCTCTCTGATATCGTTGACATCAGCCGCGGCACATTCGTTTGATGCATGGCAGCAACACAGCAGTTTGCGAAATTCTGATTGGAAACTACAATTTGTGAAAGCGTAAATGAGAGGATTTATCGTAGCGCTTAGAAAAAGAAAAATAGTGACGAGATTTGCTGCTCTTCTAGGACAGGTATCTGGAGAAAAAACTTCCAAACGATGAATGCCCACGTTGGTATCCAGCACCGAAAACAGGAATCCAGCGGCCACTCACAATAGGACTCGCGTAACGTTTATCTCTTTCAATGAACGGCTTCCTCCGCAATTGGTCCTGTCACGGAGTGACGGAGCTATGGTTCTTTGATGTTGATGGGTACTGGTTAATAATTTGTAGTAACTGAACATACCACTGCATAGTGGTACAATGAAAAATAACCCAGATGTTATGCAAAAATTAACGATTAGAACACTCTGATTGGCGAAACAGAGGGCACATACTTCAAAGCCGGTTACGAATTCAAAGCTGAGTAAATAGGTCGCACGACCAATCAATAGGTAAAGCACAAGAAACTTCCAAACGCAACACAACCAAATTTTGGCTCTAACGGGAGAGAAATACTTTATATGGAGCTCCGTTTTTCACAATTTTCACAAAGCGGTTAACTGCTGTCAAACCTCGGCGGCATTTATTGATCACTGTGTACCGAAAGTTATCGTTACACCTCTTTAGAGTCTCAGAAAATAAGAATATGCATTTCCTTTTGATAACACGTTACTCCCGCTAGCGAGACTAATCATAAAATTATCTCATTACGGAAAAGATGGGGATATTGCATATTTGCAAAGGTTTCAAGATCACTCGTATGAATTCTGTGAAAACCACCTTCCTATATGCCAGTTTGATTGGTTCCTTTTTACTATTTTTCGCGTGCATTTTTTATTTCTGCAATCACGGAGGGCTTTCTTAAAATCTCCTACAGATGCAAGCAATCCAAGCTGAGAACATAACGTGTGTATTTTCCTTACGTAGACGCAAGTGACACTGCTAATTTATTCGGATGGGATGCATAATTAATAACTAGTCTTGGAAATAAACGCTTACAACTAAAACATTTTTTTTCTTTCGGTTCTATTTCGCTTGCTTTATTATTATCATCGTCATCATTATAATCCTGATAATTATCATAGTTGTCGACATCCTAATTACGATTATCATTCTTGTAATCACGTCTATCATCATCATTATTGACATAATTCAGAATTGCTCAGCAGAAAAGTTCGAAAATGTTGTTTTTCCACTTTACTTGGATCTGCGTATCAGGTTTCGGCTTCAATTTCTTTCGCACGTTTCTTTTACTAATAATAGTTTTTTGGCCTGCAGCGGATGATGTCGTTAAGCATAAGTCACAACCCTAAAGCTGGCAATGGACTATGTCTGCGTCACTTGAGTAATTCTTTTCTTTCTCTTTTTTTTCGTGTGTTATTTTCATCTTTGGAAGTCTTCGATAGTGCTGCGTTTCTTTCACCCTAGCGTTTCCTTGTTGATTTTTTGTTTTGTTCTTCTTGCCTTTTAATTTTAGAAAATGATATAAGAAAGTCTCCTTTTCTTCTCAAACTGAAAGTTATCGATGAAATTGAAAAGGAAAGAAAAAATAACCTGTCCATGTTAACTTTCCAGCAGACGCAAAACCCCACATACGGAGATGGATGTAGAGAAATGTTTTCTGACCAAAGTTTACAAAGACCAATAAAGAAAAAGCATATAAAACGGTCGAAAATTGACATCCTATATCCAAATTCTTTTTCCATCGAGGACATTAGCTGTAGCTGCCGGTTTATTCTTTTTTTTCAGTAGTTTTCCTTTTAATCGCTTAGATATTTCTGCCATGAGAGGTGTTGAAAAAACCAGGAAAGATTTATTACTCGACGTTTCGGGGTCATCGTGACTCCATTATCAAGAGACTAGTTTAAAAACATGCAAATAAGGAAAGGTACAAGAATAGCATAAATTAGACTGAACGGCTTAAACAAACACCTTGGCGCGGATGGAATCCGTTTGCACGTTCAGTGTTGGCTTACGCATGCGAATATACAACATTTCATTAACAAGGCAATCAAATTTGCCGTTACATTTCGTGATGACGTTGAATTGCTCGATCAAGCGTTCAGGCATTTCACTATTGTGCTGGAGGTGGTAGTGTTTGTAGATAGAAGATGATTTCCTTGTGTGCCCTTCTACGCGCTCGTGTAAGTGACCACGAGTATAGCCCACATACCCTGCATCACACAGGTTACATTTAAATTCATAAACGACACATTGTTGGTTAACAATAGGGGGCTTAATTTCGTGTTGCTTAAGCTGTTGATCGAGCTTAGGGCTAACGAACACTGGTTGGACAGTCACGCTTAACTTCGAGCTTAGACTGTTCAGTTGTTGTTTAACATGATTAGCTGACGACTGGTCCTTGAAGGGTAACACTAATCTCACAGTCTCCGATGGTACGTCTGGTGATGGACAGGGTTCTGCAGATGAAATCCTTCTCTCAACGAACCGCTTGATTGTAGTTTCAACCAGTGGCTTTGGGTATTTCAAGTTATGAAAAACCCCTCTAAGGCGGTCACATTCCTCGGAGAAGAAAGACCAGTTAGAAGATAATCGATAAGCGCGATCCACCATGGTGTTAACTAGGCTGCGCTTGTACTTAATGTCAACATGACTCTGGAAATGCAGAAGGAGACCCGTTTAAGCCGTTCAGTCTAATTTATGCTATTCTTGTACCTTTCCTTATTTGCATGTTTTTAAACTAGTCTCTTGATAATGGAGTCACGATGACCCCGAAACGTCGAGTAATAAATCTTTCCTGGTTTTTTCTATGCCTTTGCTTTAGCAAATCCCTGCTGATCAAATGAGAGGTGTTGATTTGCATATTTTACATCTATGAAGCCGGCAATAGATCGAAATTCAAACATGGACATGTCATGTATATTTTCTTTTTAAGTGACCCTTTCAACCATCGATCCAAACGCTTTTTTCCTCCTCGAAAGCTCAGAGTTGCGAGTGACATAAAAATACTTGGTAAAAGATCAGTAGAAAGTCCATGCATGCTCTCCAGCTAAACTTTAAAACTGTTAAATTTTCGTATAGGAGTATGAAAAAATGTATTCTGAAATATTTTTGCAAAGATGAATAGCAAGTAAAACGATATCGAATTCAGTACATCAAAAGAGTTGTGATTGAGTTATAAACCTCCGCTTCGCTTAACGAAGTACGAAGCGTCCACAGTCAGTCTCACCAACTGCAGTCCTTTTCAGGGTTACTCAACCAGTCACTCTTCACTTAGATGAGATTGTCCCGAGACCGATAAGAGGTTATAACTACGATCAGTAGAGCCTCTGAATTCGAAAGGGACGGGTTACTGGCAGCTTATCAACACGAGACTCGCTAGGCGGCTCAATATTCCAGCTGGCTATAATATTCGTCAGATATCAAAAAACCAAGCTTTGCTAGGCTTTAAAGAAATTCAGAATGTTTTTCTTGTAACTTCCCGGCGCGTGACAACGGCCGATATATATTCGTTTGTCCAACCTCAAAAGATATTTTCTCAGGAACCGAAAAAGATACCAAAAACGAATCTTACTTCGGCTAGCCTATTATCTGCCGAGTCATCAGTACAGTCGAGTTTGCGGAGGCTGGCGACTCAGTCAATTAAGCCGACACTTTCATTTTTGTTTTTAAAGACATGCACGTACCTACCAAAGCAGAAACTGTTTAAACCTTTTTTCTTAATGTCAGAATCTATACTTTATGACAAAAGTTTCCACTGTTTCCTTTAAAGCAAGGCGCCTAAGACGATTTTGCCGTAAGGTACCCTGTTTTGTTGACAGTAACCTTAACCAAGAAATTAATCTCCTCCAGTAGTACATGTGAGTGTAATAAAAAATGTACTCAGCTTTGGAAATACCTTTGCAAAGATCATTAACAAGAAAAACCTCCCAAATGAATTTTTTTCATAAAAGCGTTATAATTGATGGCCTTCAAGGAAAGCATTTTAGACGTTATTCTGTTTATAAAACTCTATCTGGTTGTCACTTCTCCCTGAATTTAGGCTGAATCTGTAGAAATGTACTGTTCAACATCAGTCGCCAGAAAAATTTTGAAGTGAAAACGAATTGATAGGTCAAATAATTGCCAAAAAGCTTACCTCATCTCAGGCAATTTTCTGCTAGAGTCCTCGGCTTCTTTAAAATTTTCCGGCGATAATGTTCAGAATCGAAAGAGGCGTTTGCACTGTTAAATTGTCATTTTATAGGCTTTGTTCAGCTGCTCAGTAGGAAAATCATGGATCGTGAGCTGAATAAATTAATCATTTCCTACGTAATTGATTGGATCCAAAATAAACATCGAGAAATGATGGTGTTCCTCATCAGGTGGTAAAATAATTTAAGGTTGAAAGTAATTTGACAGTAAATCAGTATCAGAGCATGCCTTAAACACTTTCACAAGATGTAAGACCATTGCGAGGCACAAATTTCGCATGATCTGGAAATCGCTATGTATTAATGTAATGATGTACCACCACATGACATTTTCTCGTTCTCATAGATTACGATAAAAACACCAGACAAATGGATTGGCATACTCAACCTTCTTCTTGTGGGACTTCATTTCTGGTCTCTTATTGTTTTCGCAAACTCCTACGCTTGACATTCGCATCCCCTAATTTTTTTTATGTTTATATTGTTAAATTAGTCTTTGTGCTATAAGTATAGGTCTTACTTAAGATATGTATTTCTATATAAATGCTTCAGCTAATCTAAATTAGTTTATATTACAGGAAAATTCATTATCTGACGAGGGAATCCCGCGTTTAATAATTGCACGCAAAAACCGATATCGCACGAATCGCGAAGTGACGATTGCAATATCGGTTTTCAAGTGCTATTTAACTCGGAATTCAAGAGTCAGGTAATGGATTTTCCTTGAATCGCAAAATTGAATATATATATAAAAAAAAGGATAACATAGTTTGTTTTCATACTAAGCGCAAAACAGGAGATGCAAAACAATATCACTTGGTCTCGTTTTCAACTCGCAATTCCACGCTGGATACCGCGCTTCGTTAACCAATCAGATTTTAATTAATTATGCGATTCTTTGGTAAATAGGGGTAACCTAACCAGTCCAGCTGTTAACCCCTCAGTTGCTATTAGTGATAGGTATCTTATTTTCTCCTTACAACATCACCTCTAATTCAAACATTAAGGTCTCGAGATTAAAGGAAATGATCACTAATTGAGAACCTTTAACTGAGAAACAAATTCTCGCTGTCAGTGCCATGGGAAATATATCTTGAGAACAGTATAGAGAAGATGCATATTGATATTAAGATGCAAAGGGTAAAGCTATTTTTTTAATGAGCAGCTGCAGCTACTGCCTGTATGTTTTATCTACATAATGGGATATTGTGGAATTGCAAAATAAAGTTGAAGTCACGAAGACTCTACTCTCTTACATTTATTATTCCTTTGACGAAAACGGAACCAAGCGAATAGAAAGAAAACATAAAGCAAAGTGACAGAAGCGATCAAAGCGAAACAAAGCGCTAAATTAAACAGCGATCGCGACTTAAACACTCAGAGGCAAACCCGAACTAAAATTAAATTGACACGAACTAACTTTGAACTACCACAAAACTAATCCTGAACTGACGTACAACTATACCACGTGAAATAACGAAATTGGTTATACAAACCCAAGTGAACAAAACAAAAAAAATCTTACGAATGAAACAAAAGAAGCACGTAATATAAGAACAAAAAAAAATCTTACGAATGAAACAAAAGAAGCACGTAATATAAGAATAATTCAGAAAGCTATTTCATATAAAACAAAAACGAAAACCACGAATAAAGACAATTGCGTAATAACTTATATTATTTTTCTCTCAGCTCGTGAGCGGGCGGAATTCTACAAATCCTGCAATCTGATTGGTTCCGAGTGCGGGCAGTATTCACCCCTTCCGGCAACGCTCATAGCGGGCGGTATCCGTTTCGCTTGGGTGACTTTGCAGAACATCTCAAGCTTCGTTGCAATTTTTTCACAAATATATCTCATTTTGCCGACCGGCACAATTTTGGAGCAAAGACTTTGGTCACGACCTTCTGGCGATAATTTTTAATTCTTTCGTCTCTCTCGCTCTCAAATCACTTTGGTTTTTCCGTAAAAACTGATTTCGAAATAAATTTGATGGTACTGAATTTGTTTTGAAAACATTGAAACGCGACCTAAAAACAATTTGTTATTTAATAATCCTTCCCAAAAAGTAACTCAAAGGCCGTTTAGACGGCAGAAAATCGGGTACAGAATTGTCAAAAAAGGAGTACGGACCTGACATTTTTGCCCGTGTAAACAATCCGTACCATGTTTTGGGGGATAGGTACGGACCCATGTTTTTTCTTGTTTTGGGGCCATAGGGGCCCCAAAAAACTGCAGTGTAAACGCAACCTTGCTAACTTGGTCCTTATGCCTCTTTTTGTCCGACCCGTGATAAAACATCATCCGTGTAAACGGCTAAAATTATACGGTCCGTTCTATTTTTTTGACACGTCCGTACTCGATTTTTCTGCCGTGTAAACGGCCTTTCAGAAAGTTAAAACGAGAGGTAGTTGCAGTTAACAATTACGTTAATCAATGTGACTCTCCCTCGTTAATATCTGAATTCTTCCTTCTTCCACATAATTCGTGGGCATCGAGTTATTAAAGGATTGACTGATCAAGGTGACAAGATGGCGGGCCGTGGTAGAGTTCCTACCACTTTTAATAATCTGAGCCTTCTTATCACACTTATTCTGGTATTTAGCTCCATTGACATCTCTAAGAAAACTTCAATAAGCACTGGATCAGTTGTCTACTGCGAATATTCATGTACTTTGAGGAATATTTTCACTACGAAGGCTGCGTGTGTGAGAAAGAGAACGAGGTATCTCGGAGCCAAACTGAGCTACTACCCGAATAGCGACTCTTGCTTTCCACTGGCAAGAATTGCCATCAGTGGAGACGTTTAAAAAAATCCCGGACCTACTGTGGAAAGAAAGAGAAGCGGAGAGAACCTACTAAAAGTGTGTGCACCGGCTGCGGCAAAGCTATAAGAAAGAACCAAAATGGCGTGCTGTGTTCTGGTTGTAGTGGCCTTTTCCACTTAAAGTGCACTGGCATGAATAGAAAGAAATTGAACAGCTACCGTAGGAACGGCACATGGCTTTGATTTACTTGCTGTATGCCTCAGTTTACAGACAGCTTTTTTGAGGATTCGGTGAACAAAGAAGTACTGAGTGTTATGAGTGATGACGATTCGATACCTGACTCATTGGAATGGTTTTCAGGGAATACAAGCAGCTACTATAAATCCAACATTAAAATCGCTCATCTGAATATTAACTCCATTCAAAACAAGCTCGATGAGGTTAAAGAAATGTTGAACCGGAATATGTTTAATATTCTATTTATTGGCGAAACTAAGCTGGACGGATCGTATTCCTCTAGTTTACTCTATCACCCAGGATACCGGATTGTACGACGAGATCGGAAAAAAGGTGCAGGTGGATTAATGGCGTTCATACGGGAAGACTTGTCTGCCTACAGGGGTCAAAAATTAGAGCCGGAGTCGGTCGAGGAAATATGTTTAGATGTTACGGATTTTAGAAAGTGCCGTTTCATTGTCTGTGCATGCTACAGATCCGAGAAAGTCAACAAGCCTGCAGAATTTATATCGTCGCTGAGTTCTGCAATCGAACTGATGTTTAGGTGCCGCCAAGAGATAATTTTAATAGGAGATTATAATTTGGGCTTGTTAATGAAGATGAAAGAAGAAGGAAAAACAAGGCACTCAGGGATTTGTGCGACAGGTTTTGTTTATTCAAACAAATTACCGAACCTACGAGAATTACGGAGAAAAGCCAATCATTGATAGATGTTATCTTGGCCAGTCATCCTGAACGTTTCGCCACCAATGGCAACTTGCATCTTGGAGTTAGTTATCATGATTTAGTATTCGCAGTCAGGAAACAGAAAATTCCAAGACCAACCGCACGCAAGATTGAATATAGAAGTATGAAAAATTTGGATGAAAAGGAACTTCTAGAAGAACTAACGAGGGTCCCTTGGGACTCGGCGTAACTTTTGAAGATGCTGATGACCTATGGGATCACTGGGCGAAGCTTTACTGCGAGGTGTTGGACAAACACGCTCCTCTAAAGAAAAAGTGGATCAGAGGTGACCAGCTGCCGTGGATCACTCCTGAATTACAATGTGAAATTTCTCGGCGAAGTCGACTGTTCAAGAAATACGCTAGAAATCCAACTGATTCTTCTTGGGAAGAATACCGTAAACAGAGAAACAAAGTAACTTTATTAAAAAGGAAAGGGGTGAAGTCGTTTTGTGTTGATGCTTCCTTGAATAAAAAGCATCATGCAGAATTTTGGAGGAAAGTGAAACCGCATCTACCAAGTAAGGCGAAGACCCAGTTCAAGATCGTTTTGCAGGGGAACGAGCAATTGATTACGGACCCCAAATTTGTTGCTGAGATATTTAATGATTATTTTTGTGACGCAGCAACAAGTGACGGCGCTCAAATGAGTGTGGATGAATTTACAGATCCCCCTAGCGTCAAGAGGATTCCTGAACATTTCGGACATGCTAACAATTTTGATTTTCAGCTGATAGAGGCGGAATATTTGAAGGACATACTGCTGAAGCTTAATCCAAGGAAAGCTGTAGGATGCGATAACATATCGCAAAGATTACTGCGTATCACAGCTCCCGCCGTTGAACAGCCACTGACATGTTTGATTAACTATCTTATAACAAGTTGCAGTTGGCCTATGGTTTGGAATGTGTAGCAATGTTTCCCCCATTTATAAGAATTCGGAAGAGACCGACAAGGCTAACTATCGGCCATTTTCACTATTGACTGCTTTTTCCAAAGTTTTTGAAAGAGTCATGTTTGCGAAACCAAGGGTACTTTATAGCCAGGACTGAATTCAAAATAGAGGCGATTTGAGACTCGACCAGTCAACAGATAAGATGCAAGGAAAAGCCACATGCAACACAACCAGATGATGGACTTTTGTGGAGAAAACAATCTATTGTACAGATTCGTTTTGACAATTCGTATGTAACGGTTAAAAGCCAGCAAACATAAGGTTGCTGGGGTCGAGTAGGTGGCGAATGCATCAACAAAGCCTTGAATTTGGCACACGGCGTCACCAAAATCCCATCTTCCGATGATCAAGGTTGCAGCTGTTAACGGCATTTCCACCGTTGCACACAGCAGATCGCTGATTGCTAAAGCAGTGATGTACAGGTTGGTGGTTGATCGCAAGTTTCGGTTTCTGAACACCGCTAAACAGACCATGACATTTCCAATGAAACTCGTGATGTTCAATGCAAGGCACACACTCGCTTCAGTTATAATAACTTCTAAACTTCGGTGTGGTAATACCAGGTTGGACATCTTTACCAACAGAAATAGAAGGCAACGTTTGGTTGTTTTATGATTTGTGTCCTTTGGAAAGAGAAAGTTTTGTTGCACCACAGTTGTATTCCAATTGCTTAGGGTTATAGACGATGATAAGGCTGAATGCGTTAGGTGAAAACAAACGATTATTGTGAAGAACCTCCAATTCAGTGACACGTTTTTAATGATCTACGAATTTAAGGAGAAAAGTCCCTTTTAAGTCTTTTTTTTTTAAGTTCATATCATTACTAATGACGCAAACGTATACAGTCATCTATTCATCGATAACTCACTGGGATGGTTCATTCTTACGTTCTCTCTTTGAAAAGTGGAAAGAGTGCTTTTATATTCAATTCCGGCATTCGCCAAGCGCGAGTAGTTTCTACGAATGTCGGCGAATAAAGTAAGTAAATTAAGTAAAAGATGACAAACTGACTAAAGGAAATCGAGTCATCATTGTACCTTAGTTTGCCATGGAGTTACCAAAGGTTTCCAGATAATCTCTTCCCACGGCAAAGTAACGAATTTTCTGCTTTTCAAAGAAACAGGTAATATAATTATTCTTTATCACAGATCAGTAAAAAAGTAATCAAACTGAATCGTGTCGAAGGTACAATGGAGTCTCTCTTATCAGTTGACAGCGCCTGTTGGAATTCACGAGAGCACAATTTCATTACCACAAAAGGATTTTGTAATGATTTCGAAATCTTAAATATAAAAAAGCACTTTGGGAGACAGATCTGTACAAGTAATTAATTTCACGCACGATAATCACCTTCAACTCAGGTGACAGAGATTCGTGCTGCATGGCTGGCAAGAAAAAAAACTCAATCATCTGACCATGAAATAGATATTGACATTGGTTTTAACCAACGAAAGTCTGACGCTGGAAACGTCAAGTTTCTTTCTGAGAAGTATTATAAACTATAGTTGATTAATACGCGGAGATAAAAACAGAGGATAAAATACAAATAAAACTCTGGAAGAGTAACTATGCTTTCTCCTATCGATGCACCTGTCCATGTTGTGGTTAGCAGATTAATGAGCGAGCCTTAATAAATATAAACTGGCGCGTTTTTTACTTGATTTGATTTATTATTGTAAGTGAGGTAGCTCTCCCATAAGCCCCGCTGGCTTCTTTGGTCTCCTCGCCTTCTACTGAGATGTTATCGCTGTAAATGAATCTTTGTATTCCTAAAATAAGGCAAATGATGATGATGATGAACATAACTTGACATCAGATACAATGAATATATGAAGTTCATATATTTTGAACTGCGGTAGTAGATACGTATGATGCACGATCCTCGCAGAAGAGAGCGCTATTTATGCAATAGCGAAAATCAGACCTGAAAAAAATCAGGCCTGTACGGGATTCGAACCACTGACCTCTGCGATACTAGTGCAGCGCTCTACCAATTGAGCTAACAAGTCAACTGGGAGCAGGCCGTTAAGTTGATTCGTAATAAACCCGTGATGATAAATCAGATACAATGAATATATGAAGTTCATATATTTTGAACTGCGGTAGTAGATACGTATGATGCACGATCCTCGCAGTAGAGAGCGCTATTTATGCAATAAATGTCATAAACGCGGTTTAATCTCATTTCCAGTTTTTATCAAGAACCTTTTAAACAAACAAGACCGAAACATTTTGAAGAAACTAAAATCAACGGATTGCCACCCCCTGAAAGACATCATTCCTGTCCAAAAGACATATGTACACAATCTTAGGATAAAAGGCTGCGCACGCCCGAAAATTAATACACAGCGCTTTATGAACACCTTTGTAAATAGGTTGATATTTAAGCTCCATTTATTGTAATGAAGTACTTTTTAATTCATAATATGTATGTAGATTTCTGTTGTAGTTTTTCCAAATTCATTGTAGCATAAGATATGTAGTTTTATCTTATGATGGAATAAAGACTTTATTATCATTATTATTATTATTATTATTATTATTATTATTATTATGCAATAGCGAAAATCAGACCTGAAAATAAAAAAAAAGGCCTGTACCGGATTTGAACCACTGCGATACTAATGCAGCGCTCTACCAATTGAGCCAACAAGCCGACTGGGAGGAGGTCGTTAAGCTGATTCGTAATAAACCCGTGATGATAAATCAGATACAATATCTACATAAATCAGATACAATATCTGCATCATACGTATCTACGACCGCAGTTTTAAATCTTAAACTAATTTACCCATGATGTTTACTTTTCAGGGCATTCTGCTAGAGGTATATATAACGTACGGAATCGAAATACCTCGTACTTCTCAAACAACGTCACAAAATTACAATTTGCTTACTTTCTTCATCGACTTTCCATCATCAGCCGTTTCATTAATTGCATATTTGGCCTATATCGTCCCAACTAACTTGTAGCAGACGGAAGCTTTGGGTTTGAATACCGTCTAAGACTTGAACAGGAAGGTATTACAAAAGTATTAAACTTACCTTTATCAAGGATGTTTATGTTTTTGTCCAATTGCCTTTTACGCCGAACACGCAAGGCGAAACAATAATTTTCTTTATCCCCATCAGTGTGACAATGTAAAGAAAAGCTTCTTGAAATATAAGTTTTCTTCCTAAACAGATTTTATTCAAGTTTGAGGATACAGAGCTGATGCTTCTACAAAATCATGAAAAGAAGCGGCAACTTACTGTCTTAAATAGCGTTATTTGTCATTAAAATGTCCCCAGGTAAGGGAGATCTCAAAGATAAAATTAGTTTAAGATTTAAGCGCACGATCAAGCTTAGAAAAAACATGTAGAAGCAGCAACATGCCGTCTCGAATAGCGTCCTTTGTTATGAAAATGTCCCTAGGTAAGGTTGCACGTCACGATATCAACATGATATCACGGATTTCCAGCCGTGCGGGAAGATGAAAAATTAGAATGATTTTTTATCGTGAATTAGCTGCTGACAAGTCACTCGCTTTTCGTGTCGCTCTATTAGGTTTTCTCGTTAATAAAGTCGACTTTTCTCTTGAAAAAGGCCTATGGTGTTTATATGGCAAACAAAATAATACATGTTTGCTTGAAGACATGGAATTTTTCTTCTCGTGTTTAACCAAATATCTCGTTCTTTTCCTTTCTTTATAACATATCAAAATACTCAAAACGCAAGTGGTAATATTTAATACCTCTTTGGGAGCAATACAAGATTCTAGTATTGTAGTTGGATTTCCCAAATCCCCTTGACAATGGCCATTTTGAAAACAGCAACAAGGCTGAAGCGAACTGTGCGTAAGAGGAAAGAAATCTTGGGAAACTGCTCGGAGAAAATGGAATCACGTTTCCTCAATATTCAAAGTTTCTGACAGCACGCGATCTTCGGGGAGCTTACTTCGGTTTCCCTCGCGTAGCAAAACTGAAACTTTTTTTACTTAACGGCCGTATCTAAATACATCCATATATTTGAAAATTGACTCAAGAATATAAAATTTTGCTGCATAGTTCGTGAGTTTTTGTCAGCATTATTTATTTGCTGTATAATTTCGCACTGGGCTGTCTTATTTCATACTGAACTTGCCACTGGACCTGAATCGATACCTGAACGAAGAGGTACGAACAAGACATAAAATTTGCCCTAGGTTTGAAGCTTCCGAATGTGTCAAGACCCTTGGAATTCGAAGTGTTTTGCAGATGTAAGCCGCCAGGCTTTCCTTGTTCCTGACTATTTCAATGAACGCAGGCTTCAATGTTTTAGCGTACATGTGTAAAATATTGTAACCGGCGACGCCAGACGTAGTTGATAGCAGAATGTTGAGGCACGTAAATTTTCTAGCTGTTATTTGCCAAAAAGGGGAAAAAAAGACATTTAAACACAAAGTTTGGTAAAGAGGACCTCTCATTGGTATGTTATATTAATGTCAAAGCTATTCGAACACTGCTATTCCTTATGCTAATTTATCATGACAGTCTCAATCCTCTTTCAATAGCGGAATCTTAGATCAAGCTCACTCAGCATGAAAAAAAAAATAACTAGTGGTTTTATTTTATCATTGTTCTCCGCCTGTCTCTTTCGAACTAGTTAGGTGAGACAGTGTTTTTCGCTCTTCCAATCAAATTGTAGCTTTCTTCAGGAAAGGTCCATCTTCCATTTACCGCTCTTGAGTTTTTGGAAGCCGTTTCGAGCTTTTAAAAATTCGCTCTTGAAATCGGCCTTCATACTAGAAATGTCCATTTTTACGTCATTTACAAAGACACAGGAATAGTCCTTCTACTTCTAAAAACTTCCTCTTTTTAACCTTAAATCAAAGATAAATCGTTCTTCTTCAAAAGCCCGTTTTTGGGTTTCTCACTTATTGCTTCTGACAATTTGGAAAGCGAGTTTTATCAACGCTGCTGCGTTAATTTAGGACCTTTCTTCTCTTATTCTGGACTTTTCAAGGCGCAATCGCATTCAAATCTCAGTGTTTATGAATAATTAATGATGTCCAGCCCTTCTGCCCTCTGGTGACACTGTGCTTATAGTGGCTCTGCTGATCAAAGTGTCATATTGGCCTTGTATGCTAGAAGTAACATCTTGTGAGGATGTTCGAATGGTTTTGTGGTCGTACGGTACCAAATTTTCTCAGCAGGATGGGTTATCGTAGGAGTAGGAGTTTTCGTAGTGGTATTGGTTACATCTTAAAAAATCTATATTGGGTGTGGGGGTCGCGATACTTTGCGTGGAGCGAACTGATCTGACTTTCCATAATATTTCAAATTTTCCAACCATCCCAAGTCCCTGTCCATAACTCTACGGATGCCGTTCATGAGTTCCTTGAAAGAAACCACACAAAGTAGCCAGACCGGTGAGTTAATATTTTATTCAGGCTGTGTTAATGTTCATTCAACTAGGAAGCCTCTCTTACGTCTAAGGGACCCTCTGAGGGCTGGTCTAAGCTACTGCTCCATGACGAGATAAAAATAAAAACAATTTCACGATTCTCTAAATATTAGGATTTTTTAATGTAATTGTTGTCAGGGAGTGAATATAAGATTATCTTGTGGTAACCATACTTGTAACTTTAAAACTCGGAGGTTTAATTATTTGACATTTTTAAAGCTGTCTTCTACGAAATTTTTTCGCTGGGTTCTTTACTTAAGTTATAATTTATTTGATTAAAGTTGGTCCAAGCCTCAGCAAATTTGAAATCCCGAAGAATTTTTATTATTACTTTTTTAATTAAATTTTTCTATGGAAACGCTTTTGTATGTTTTTACCTATGATGTAGATTCTCAGGTTCGTTCTTCCAGTTCCTCAACATCGTTGTCATTAACCGTAGGAGCTTTTTTGGGCACAATTATTTTCTTTTCATGGCGGCAACAGAGCAACTTACGAAACTCCCTTCGGAACTCACCATTTGTGAAAGCGTAAATAAAGGGATTGATTGAAGAACTCAAATAAAAGCAAAACATTGCTAGCATGGCGATAGTTCTTGAGCTGGTTTCAGGGGAAAAACGAAACCAGAGGACTAGTGCCCACGATGGTACCCAGCAACACAGAAATCCCGCGGCCACGAACATTAACACTCGACTAATGTTTATTTCTTTTACAGTGTTGTTTACTGCTCTAATTTCAGTCCTGTTCCGTAGCGATGAGACAACATTCTGTTGATGCTCGTGGGTTTTGAGATATATCTTATAATAACTGAAAATACCGATACACAACGGTAAAATAAAAAGGAGTCCCACAGTGACACAAAAATGAACGATTTGACTTACAATAGTTGAGAAAGTAAAGGCACACACTGCGTAGCTTTGGACGAATCCAATTCTTATCCAATTTGTCACTTGAATAATGATCAAGTAAATTGCAAAAGAAAGCCATAAACAACTCAGCCATATCTTTGATCTGTGGGTAGAAAATATCTTTTTGTAATGATTCGTTTTTACAATTTTCAAATAACGGCTAAACGATGTCAAACCGAGTGTTGCTGGGGTGATGTAAAAGGCGAACAAATCAACAAAACCTTGAATGTGGCAAGCAACGTCACCAAGGACCCATCCTCCAATGAACAGCGTTGCAGAAGCTAACGGCATATCTACTGTTGCAACCAGCAGATCACTGAATGCTATGGCAATGATATAAAGGTTGGCAGTTGATCGCAATTTTGGGTTTCTGTATGCTGCTATACAAACCAGACTGTTTCCAATGGTACTTATAACGCTCAACGCAATGCATATGCTTCCCTCAGCTATGATATTAGCTAAGCTTCGTCTTGGTAGCTCTAAGTTTGACATCTTTTCTACAAAAAAAAGATAATGGGTGATATTAAAAAAATGGTCGTTCAATGAATATGTGAATAAACAATTAATAACAAATAAAGCATATAGAGGCAAGGTACTCGTTAAAATTTTGCCAAAAGTGCTTATACAGCAAAAGTTGTATTATAATCTGAAATTTATCTAAACTATTCCTAGACCAGAATTAGACGATAAATTGGTATGACACTAAATAATGCCTCATGTTATCAGAATAAGTTTTAAAAGAATCAGTGTTAAACGGAAAGGGGAGCGCATCAATGGCAAATAATAATAATAATAATAATAATAATAATGATAATGATAATGACGACGACGACGACGACGATGATGATGATGATGATGATGATGATGATAATCACACACAATTGCTGGAATCGTCGAGCTATACAAGCAGCTATTGCCAACGCGAGTATACACGAGTCAGAAGACCCACGCAAGCGGGGAAGGCGAGGTGAGGTGCAGATTATGCGGCAAGGCTCCAGAGAGTGTGGCACATATCTTGTCAGGATGCAGTTCGCTGGCCCAGAGCAAGTATCTCTCTTGTCACGACGCAGCACTGAAGGTACTGTTTTACGAACTGTTGTATGATGAAGGATTTATAGACGAGATACAATCCTGGTACTCACCCGACAAGCCGAAGCCTGTGTATGAGTCAGAGAATGTTAAAGCTTATTGGGATGTCCCCATATAGGAGCGTTCGTCCCTTCGTTCGTCCCTAGGAGCGTTCGAGCCTTCGTCGGAGCGTTAGTCCCTTCGCTCCGACGAAGGGCTAACGCTCGAAACGTCAGCTTTTGTAATCATTACGGTGGCCAATTTACCATTTCAACTTTGTTGATATATCCAAATTATGTCCCTATATATGCTGATCAACAAGAGGTCAGGTGCAATAGGGTGGATGCACGCATTGTAAATCATATGTGCAAGAGAGTTGTGACGCTGGAAATGAGCTGTCCGTGGGTTAACAATCGGACAAGAAAGGATAAAGAGAAGACACTGAAGTACGGACCCCTTCGCGGGGAACCAAGGCAGCAGTTCCCAGGCTACGAGGTGAAGCAATATAACATCATAATGGATGCCCTCGGGGGGTAATCACGGGAGCTGGATGTCATGATGCGCGAGCTGGTGGGGGGCAGAAGCACAGACGTACTGCGAAAGATGCAGAGGGCAGTGCTCTCGGGCACGCTGAATATTGCCCGGACTTTCAAGGTGGCAGTTTGAGTTCCTGTTAGAAGGAGGACCGTATACACAACGGAAAAGCTTTTTAGGATTAGTCAATGTACCTTTATTTTTTACTCCATGGCTCACAGGTTACGGTTTTCGCCCTATGCATCCTGATTAGAATGTAGCATTCAGTTGATTTCTCTGCGACAGTAATAATAATGATAATAACAACTTTATTAAAGGAGGGTAACATATGACAGTAATTGAACTGATATTGAATTGATGAACTAGTGGCCCTCGATCCTAGAAGTACCATAACTAGAGTTAAATGTGTAAAATGTATGTAAAATTAATTCGAGGATTCTAAACAGGTTTATAAGAATTAATGCTAGCTAAAAACTGAAATATGCCACATGCGTCGGGTTAAAATACAATATGCCGCTTGGGTCGCCTCGGTTTCGCGGTTGAAAATTTTCTACTTCATCGTACCTCGTTAGGATATGTCTGTCAACAACTCAGAATCGAAATAAAATAGATGATGATCATCAGCGAAGATTAATTATACAGAGCATATCATCAACAATTTAACAACTGAATTAAACAAGGATGAAGCACGTTTCAGTGATCAGAACGATACCAGAACAAAAAATTAAAAGAAACAATAATTATTACCTTTCTCAATTTGTCCCACAACCAGTAGATCGATTCTTTTAAAGCAAATTTGAGAGTCGCTAAGCATGAAACTTGATCCGTGATTACAAGAACAATAAGTAGGACGAATGTGAAGGGTATTTTGCATAAAGATATGTAGGAAGAGTGTGGGCTTGCAACCATCTGGTATAGCATTAAGTGAGTCTTAACTAAAAACAGTTTATTTTTACAGTTTTTCCTTTCTAGACAGTTTTGAGTTAAGTGTAAATTAATTATAAACCTATCCTGTGTTTTAATCATTACCTTTCGATGACACCGCTTTATCTTATCATCTCTTTTGTTCTTTATCTCTTCATTAAAATGCATAAACTTAAAAATGTTCATTTACGATGATACTGCTATAAAAAACATCTGTTTTGGCGTCGACACAACTCGGACCGGATCACGGACATGATCACGAATGGATCACGGACCGTAACTTAGGTACTGAGCGCAGATCGGATAGTAGAATAAGAGAACAACTGATTGAATGGACATTTTGAAACAATATGTTCAATATGAATTTCAACCTCACGATGATAATTTTTTTAAACACCTGTTTTGGCATGACTCATGCTATCATCAGCTTGTGTTGAATCCGTTGAAGTTACATGAAAATTTGAATTGATTACGTAATTTTAATGAAACGTCTAAAGACAAATTCAACGGATACAACACCATAAAGACTAAATAAACAAATGATAAAAATCGCAGAACTAACGGTTTGGAGAACACTGTTAATTTCATAATGTGAATAGAGCAAAGCTCCCGATCGCGAACAGTTTACTGGTCGACCCATAACATCATGACATAACTTAGTCTGCCATGCGAAGGTTAGACAAATGATGCACGAAGCAATTTTAAAATTCGCGAGAATTAAGAATAGTTTTACAGGCGAATGAGTTTCAGCAATGGGTATTGTTTAGTTACTTTGACTGTATTGTTGTATTGTGTATTCCTGGCTCGTCGCGTAGAATTCCTTTTCCCGCGCGGTCAACCAAAAATTTCCCGTGCGGGAGTGGGCTAGTCAAGTGACGTCAGGCATTCCTTGAAGGGTTTACTTAGTATTAGAACATAGCTAGCAGAGTCGCGCATTTAAATTCATTATACGTGAGCGTGCTCAAAATCCCGATAGTGCACGCTGATAGCGTCAGCAAATCCGACTTCGCCAGAAATTTTTTTTTCGCGCGAGCGGCCATTGCTAGCGCGGGGAAAAATAATATATTTCGCGACAATAATGGATACAAACAGAAACTCGGCCTGCTAGTCCGAAAACGAAGACAATGTTTCGACCTTTTCCCTTGGGCTAGAGTTCTTAAATGAGGCAGAAAGAGAGAAAAACAAAGGAAAAGGAGACTCGGCATCAGTGCCGTCACGATTCGCTTCAACTGATATTGTTGTCCGTTTTTCGCGTCGCATTTGATGCACAATTCCACCGGCTATGTTCTAAAACAATTGGTTCATGCTTTCAGCTGTGCACTATCGAGTTATGGAGCACGTGGGAAGTTTGGAGAGCACTCAAGAAGCTAGAGTTGCCCTCGGCTATCGCCTCGGGCAACTCTTACGCTTCTTTCGTGCTCTCCAAACTTCCCGCGTGCTCCATAACTCGATAGTGCACGCTAAAGCATGAACCAATTGTTAATTCCAGTTTCGAACGAGTTGTTAGCCTAAGTATATAAAGGACACCTGAAAAATGGCTCGAGATAATCGCAGCGTAAACTTTTATGCCGACTTGAATAAAGTGTCAATGGCGGATGTTCTGGATGTTGGGCCAAACAAAAAGAAAAGGAAAACGCTGAAGGGTGTCTTCAAGCCTGAGCGGTGGTGAAGAACGCAAAGGTAAGGATATCGAACGATTGCCATGACAAACCTTCACAAAGCTGGAAAAAAAGCCGTCAAAATATGGACAAAAATTGACTATAAATGAATTTTTATTGTAGTCTGAGAAGCCTGTTTATCTGATCAAGTGGCGAGGTTGGGGGTCCGAACACAACACGTGGGAGTCAGAATCCCACATTTTGGATCACGGTCTTTTACGGTAAGTCCTGCTTTAGACGCCAAAAGTATTAGACACGTTCCCTTTAGTTTTTATTTCCGCTCGTATTTTTTAAATAAAAAGCAAAATTTTAACGAAATTCTGCCGATTCCTTGTAGACCACCTGGCGCTACCGTTGATTATTTCATGCGCAAGCATTTAAAGAAAGTAAATGTTTTTATTAGGAGGAGATTTTCGCATGTACCAAACTTTCTTCCACCGGATTAGCTTCTCGCTGTTAAATGCATCCCATATTTTGTCCAGCTATTTCAGAAATCCATCTCCTCCAGAGGACGTGCTTTTGCTGAGAACCTCGAGAGATTGAAAAATACCATCGAGAGTGCACTTTGCAGCCCCAAAAGGTATGGTTTTTCAGTCGTTTTGGTCGTAAATAGGGTATTGATTTTGGCCATTTTGGTCAGTAATAGGGTACGGTTTTTGCACTTTGGCTTTGAAATAATTATGTGTTTTTAAAAAGCTTCTTTTTCATGTTATCGATAAGACCATCAAATATAGTCCTTCACATATAATGTTTAGATCAACTGCCCTAAACAGGGTATTGAATATCAGGTAAGGTCATAAATAGGGTGGGAAAATTCACAGAGTTTGGTCATAAATAGGGTAAGGGTTTTGGGGAGTGGGGTGCACACCCCCACCTAATTTTTCCAGGCCTCAGGTAGAGTTACCATCTTGCCATGCCATTATATCTGAAATGATGTCCACCCTTTTTTCTTTAAAGGAGGTTTGCCTAATTTAATTTGAAAAATAGCAACTAGTTCTTTTTTTGCAATTTCTTGAGGTCCTCAGGGTAACTTTCACTGATCTGATGACAGCTGTTGTTTGCAATTGAAGTAGATGTCCAGGAATTTCAACATGAGGGCAGTAGTGATTCCTATGCAGAAAGAGCTTGTGATGCTTCTGCAATAAAAATTTTAACAGCATTCTTAGCCACTAGACTCTCTCCCTGTGCCAAATAGGAGATTTCCCTCTTTTGGTAACTTCTTTGTTTATGGGCACATCCCTCATGCTCCAAAACCTCTATCCTTTTTTCTACCAGCAAAATCTAGCTACAGCTATCCCACTGAGTATATTTTCTTTGAAAGTATTTTTGCATGTTGTCATTTTTCTTCTTCACACCTGCAAAATGACAGCGAAAAAAAGAGGACAGATTGAAAAATATTGATTACCAGTGGATTAAAAGTGTGGCACTTATATTGTACATGTTAATGAAACTTGTAATCCTTGAATACAGGTATTTTTGCATGGTGTATGCAGTAGAGATATAGCTATACTATGATATGCATACCCTCGCCAGTAAATGACTTGACAGGTCCCATTTCTTGCAGTAAACCAGGAAGGTGGCATAACATAATGTGTATGTAAGGTGTTATGGGATTTGCTTTGGCTTATTCAGGCCCTCCAATTTCAAACTGCAAAGCAGAAGAGCCCATTCTTTTACCTACAGTAAATATAATAAATATATATAACTACATAGAAATAAATATTTCAGTGAGAATGTATAATTGCTGCTGACACTGAAAGTAGTCTTCTGAATATATTGACGGCCATATTATTACCTAGCTTGGGAAATCCTGGCCATCTTTCTCAGACGGACTCCAACTTCCAAATATGTCCTAAAGTTTTTTGAAGTCCTGTACATAATAAACAGATGCATGATATTTCAAAATAATAAAATAAACAAATAACTTAATAAAAAAACCAGGTAACAAGTTGAAATTCATGCAAAATTTAGAAGCAAATCAACTCAAAACAGTATAATTGTACTTAATTTTCACAATTTGGTCAGCTGTTCACAAACCTCAGGAGGTAGAAAGGAGGATAATTTAGAGGGAAGGCTTGTTAACAGTTTCTTCTTTCCATTTCCCCTAAGAGATGTCCAGTCTAAATTTCCTTGTTTGGCTGTCCAAATTCACAGGGATACACTACACACTCTAACAGCTTCAAGGAATGTTTTCAGATGTATTCCCCTCTGGTCTTTGCTTGATTTCTTGAAATCATCTTTCTAAGTAGCAACAAAATCTATTCTTTATGTTCATAATAAATGAACAAGAAATTAAAGCAGACTGCTGTTGTTCAAATTTGCTTTAATTTACACTGTAGACTTTACACTACAGGCAAATCTTTTTTATCTTTATTTCATTTACCTCATCCCAGTTAATAACTTCATAGATAATACCCTTCTCTAGAATATCTGTAATCTGCAGAAATATGTGGAGCTCATCAATCATGACCCTTTCAATCGGTATGTCAAAAAGAGGCTGTGCATGGCATCTGGGATCCTTATACCATCCAGGGTTTAAATTGCATTTCAATTTCAAGAAAAAAGTCAAAGGCTTGGTAAAGTCATTCCTGTAAAATATTAAATATTAATGAGTGTTGCAGTTGTTGAGGCCCATATGGTAATTGTGTAAATGGCTACATCCAGTGATTGAGAATTTATTGTGTAAGTAAGTATTTACTGACAAAATTGTATTTAGTTTTTGTTGTTATGTATATCATCTTTTTAAGTAAATTATGTATTGTTACTGAAAAGCCCCACCAGGGAAGTGTCAATAAAGTGATTGTATTTGACTCACAGATGTTACCTTTCTTCATTGCTACATGTACACCAAACACATGAATGTTTTCATGCGGCAGCCTTCATACCCATACAGATTAGAAGAAACTGGAGGGAAAAAAAAGATATATGGAACAGTAAATAATTAATTTTTACTGAGAATGCCTTAAATTGAACTTGAACAACTTATATTGCAATATTAATAACATCAATTTCATTTAAACAATTTTTTACCTTTTTTCTATGCTTGAATTAATGATGAAGTGATTGATAATTTATAATGAAAAGTGAACCATAATTATAATATCTGGCTTTTTAAGAGGGTACAGATAAAAAAAGCATAAACCACATACATGTATGTGCTCCTCTCAAAAAAAGGTGGTTAGAAAATAGTTATGTCTGGATTTGTTAACCTTGTAGTCACCACAAAGATAGAGCTGGATTTTCAGTTGCTTTCCATCAGCTCTAGGACTTTTGATACTTTCTTTTGAGAGGGAGTTAACTTCTTCAAAGATATTTTGGAGGCTGGTTCTTAAAGTATCATAGTCCTCCTTACACTTAATCACTGAGATTGTATGACTTCCTGGACAGATTAAAGGTAAACAAGAATTATTTTGTTAAAAATGGCATTCTCTTCATAAGAGATATATGCTGCCAAATTTGCACATAAATATATTACCTTAACTAGACACGACAGCCTGGCCATCATCCAACAGTGAGAATGAAAAAACAACAAGGCCACTGTTGTGGGTTAAAGCAGCCCCATCCCCACTGAGCTTGACCCTGTGAAAGAACATTAAACTAGTCTTTAAGTAACATCTTCCTCGGATTAAAAGTGGAAAATATGAAATGAATTTTTTAATGGAAATAAAATCAAAAGATATGGTAATATTGAAAGTACCTTGAAGACTTTATCCTCGGGAGCTTCAATGTTATTGGCTTCAATCGATTTCGATCGATTTCTTTTATTTCTGTATTTATCATGAGTTAGGTAACGATTTCTTTGGGGTGTTGCATGGTATGTTGTTACAGTTGCTTCATTAGCGGTAGGCTACATACAATATTCGAGGTGTTGTCTTTTATATTCGCGTTTTACGACCGTCCCCACGCCCTCAAAATTAAATACTCAATGACTAGGGATTGTCAGTTTCTCTTAGAAGTAGTTCTTTGCATATACGAACATAGTTTAGATTGTCTTGTGAGGTGGTTTTTCTTGCTTTATTATTATTTTACATTTGCGAGTTTTCATTTCGTTGATGTACCATTCCTATCAATTTTGTTGATGAAGGCATAATAAAGAGGGTCGCCTACGGCTCGTGTTGACACACCCCAATCGTGGTTACTTATTGAATTATTATAACTGTTTTATATTCGTTTGAGCGGGGTAGCGAATTAGAATATAACTTTCTTTCTGTTGTGTCTGTGCCGCGTGGGCCTTTCCTCACGAAGAAGCATGTAAACACGTGCATTCATTAAAGTTTTCCGCTAATTGCGCGTGCTTCGAACCCTCGACCTCCCGCACAACACAATCCGGCGCTCTAACCAATTGAGCTAACCGGTAGGCGACATCTGCAATACAGCCAACCGCGAGACTGGAAGTCTAAACTACTGCAAGACTCCAGAGTCTGTATACCTGACTATGATTTCAAGAAAAAAGATACCTTTTTATTCTGCTGAAGTTTATATCAGTTAGCCGTTTTTGAAATGCTACGTAATTTATCGAAAAATAACCTCAGAAAATTTCAACTTTCTTGTTTGTTTGCGACTTTCAGCAGCAGTTTCCATTAGTTACCATCCTCGGAGACCCAGGGGCTGTGAGTCGATTTCAAGTTAAGGGCAGAAGAGCCCCTGGGGACATTGTCTTCAAGACTAGTTCCAAACGGTCGCAGTCGTTCTGGCGTCTGATTTGCGCCAGAAAATCTTTGTGTTTTTCCGACCAATCAGAGTGAAGTGTCGTTTGGAGTCCTTTCGTGTGTTTTAACACGCACATATACAACAAGCTCTGTTGCTCGGTATGTTTGTTTGCGCCGTGCGACGAAGCTTTGCCCGAGGTGAAAAGTTTCAGTCTCGGCATACAATGTAAGAGAAATCGATCAGATTGTCCGCGAAATCTTACCGGAAATTATACTGAATACTTTCGCAGGTATCACAAGAGAACGAGTTTAAAAGTTTGCGAGGTTCGTATAAAACATAATGGTTGCAAGCATTGATATGTCGCTTTAAACGTTAGATGAGATGTAAGCCTAAATCTTTCAAGATTTTTTGTATAATTTGCTGTAACTGAAACTTTTCCAATCCCGCGAAGCTATTTCGTCGCACCTATTCAATATTTTAAATTGAAAAATACAGAGGGATAGATTGTACTTAAGCAATACATAAATAGTTCCTTAAAACTTAATATTTTACCAAAGAAAATGTTTCTCTAGAGCAAAAGAAGTAGAAATGGGTATTTGCTACATAAAGTGGGTACTTGCTACGTTAAAGGGTTATTTGCTACGGAGTGGTTTTTGTGCAATAAAATCTTTTAATTGTGACATAAAATTCATAAAACAGGTTTAACATGTTTTCTTTCACAAGCGCAGAACTTTCCTACCAAAAAAACGGATTTAAAGTAAAATATAATGATTTTATAAAGAAAAAAAATAATTGACCTTCTCAAAAAATTCTGACTTCTTAAGTCGAGCTAATACTATATGTGGGAACGCAGTTTTGATCTAAAATTAAGATGGTGTAAAAGTAAAATATTCCAGATCCCAGAGGGGTTTTAAGGCAATAAATAAGAACTTGAAGACCTTTAAAGTCCGTCAAAATTTTTTATTTTCGTGATTTTTTCGATGCGCGTACCAAAGATTGAGTATTTTCTACATTGGTCGTGTTTAGATTGATATACTGACTAAAGATTTCGTATTTGTCGGTAACTTCGGATAGAAGTATCATAAGTGAAAAATAGACTGATATATTCCACTGTGAAAACGGGAAAATATTGGACAATTTTATATTTAAAAAAGAAGAGGAGACAAGGTAGCATAGCAGATACTCAGCCATGAATCTGTAGAGAGAGAGAGAGAGAGAGAGAGAGAGAGAGAGAGAGAGAGAGAGAGAGAGAGAGAATGGAATAACTTTTCCGTCCCGCTTCTAAATCCAACAGACGTAAAGGTTTTTTTCTTGTTCATCCCGTTAGACGAGATAGTTGCAAGTTAAGATAGTAGCTTACTATGGCACCTTTCTTCCTCTTCCACGGTGGCAACAGAGTAGTTTGCGAAATTCCCTTCGGAACTCGCAACTCGTGAGAGCGTAAATAATGGGATTTATTGAAGCACTCAAAAACAAGAAAAAAGTGGTAAGCAGTGCCGCAAACCTTGGGCAGGTTTCAGGAGAAAAACGAAACCAAAGGGCAAGTGCCCACGTTGGTATCCAGCAACACAAAAATCCAGCTGCTACAAGGAACAATATTCTAGTAAGCTTTGTTTCTTTCACTGAGTTGCTTACTGCACTACTGTCAGTCCTGTTCTGTAGCGATGTGACTACATTCTCTTGATGCTCATGGGTTTTGAGAAATATCTTATAATAACTGAAAATGCCGATACACAATGGTAAAAAGAAAAATAATCCGAGAGTGACGCAATAATGAACGATTCGACTTTCACCTGTTGGGTAATCAAATGAGCATACTGCGTAGCTTTGAATAAAATCAATTTTGATCCAGTTTGTGACTCGGACAATCAGCAGGTAAAGTGCAAGGGAAAGCCACAAGCAACTCAGCCATATCTTAGATCTTCGGGGTGAAAAAATCCTCCTGTAGTGGTTCGTCTTTACAATTTTCACGTAGCGGTTAATTGCTGTCAAACCAAGAGTCGCAGGGGTCACATTTGAGGCAAATATGTCAACAAAGCCTTGAAATTGGCATAACGCGTCGCCAAAGATCCATCTTCCAATGATCAGAGTTACAGAAGCTAAGCTTATCTCTACTGTACCACATAGCAGATCACTGACCGCTAAGGCAATGATATACAGGTTGGTGGTTTTTCGAAGGTTTGGGTTTCTGTATGCTGCCACACAAATCAGACTGTTTCCAAAGATGCTTGTGATGTTCAAAGCAATGCATACACTTGCCTCAGTTATCACCGCAGGTAAGCTTCGGCTTGGTAGCGTTAAGTTGAACATATTACCCTCTGAAGATAAAAGAAAGGAATATGTAGATAAATAAATAGATGAATGAATGAATCAACAAAAGAGTATTCCAAGAAAATATGTAGGTGAATACTCTTTCCCATCTAAGTCCATAACTCGTGCCGTTAGCTGAAAGGGTTTGCAATTATGAATTCTTCAATTGTTCTTCTATTCATCTATGTATTAGCTTTTCGTATTTCACTCACGGGACCTAACAAGGTTTTTTTTTTCCCTCGAGTTATTATTAGCATGGTCAAAGAGAAATCTATTAAGAAGCCGAATGAAGATTTAAGCGAGGGTAAAAAAACATTGTAGCATTTAATTGCTTTGAACGTTGGCGTAACTTTTCAACGCTTGTGTCCCAAGAAAAACACACTGTTTTTATCCTTTTACTTAAAATATCATAAATTGTAACACTTATAATTAATGGCTATGCACTTCCATCGGCTAATCCGGCTTCCGGGTTAACGAAAAATCATGAAGGGGCCGCTTTTTTCAACTCATCACTGAAATGGAACTGGGCTTACGTTTACCACGAAAATTAATTGCAGAACAATAGATTTTTTATCCGAGTTAGGTTAATTTTAAACCACCTTTCTGCGTAGTGTAGCTCAGGTTGGTGGTTTCTTATCTGTTAAGTGCACTGACTTTTTTCTTGGAATGTGTCAATCCCCTCACATGTTATTCACCATGGGAAAAACAACTACTTTTAGCTTCGAACATGGCATGCGGGAACAATTTTAACAACAGCGCCAGCGACTTTTCTCAAGCGACTTTCTGGCTCCCTTCTCAACATGTGTCGACAACACGATATCAGTGAAGTTTGCAAGGGACCTTCATGCCTGAACCATGGCCTGAACAGGAAGCCCTATACCATTCTCCTCATTCACCCGCCAGCTTTTCTGAAACGACCGCAAGCTCATCAACAGATAGCACCGTCAAAAGGAAGAGAAGCTCTTGGACGACCACAGAAAAGGAAATTTTTAATCGAACTCCGTTAGGACATAGGAGTACCTTCATAGGAAGCGGGAGATACAAAAATGGCAAGAAATAGTGGACGAAGTTAACAGAGCTGGCGATGAAATAAATGCATCTTCAGAGAAGACAGAGCTTGTTCATTATGTTTCATAATGCCCTCCTGGATGGAAAAGAAATGTAATCTTCTCTGAAATGAAATAGAGCACGAATGAATTCAAGAACAATTCTAAGTAAGTGCATTTTCTTACACCGAACGTTACAGATATGGAGCGATAGCTTTCCCTAGTAACTAGACGCCACAAGCCACGCGCTTCTCTACCGGTATTGCGAATCAAAGCGAATATTTCTCTTGGTTATAAATGGTAAGACAATGTGACATAACGCTTCGAAGGTCTAGAACTTCATACTATAGAAGGAATGCATGGCAGGATTCCAGGAGATTTCCTCAAACCAAAAGTACCATAACTAGTGTTAAATGTGTAAAATGTATGTAAAATGAATTCGAGGATTAGGAACAGGTTTATAAGAATGCAAGCTAAAAACTGAAATATGCCACATGCGTCGGACTAAAATACAATATGCCGCTTGGGTCGCCTCGGTTTCGCGGTTGAAAATGTTCTACTTCATCGTACCTCGTTAGGAAATGTCTGTGAACAACTCAGAATCGAAATAAAATAGATGATGATCACCAGCGAAGATTAATTATACACAGCACATCATCAAAAATTTAACAACTGAATTAAACAAGGATGAAGCACGTTTCAGTGATCAGAACGATACCGGAACAAAAAATTAAAAGAAACAATAATTATTACCTTTCTCAGTTTGTCCCACAACCAGTAGATCGATTCTTTTAAAGCAAATTTGAGAGTCGCTAAGCATAAAACTTGATCCGTGATGACAAGAACAATAAGGAGGACAAATGTGAAGAGTATTTTGCATAAAGATATGTAGGAAGAGTGTGGGCTTGCAACCATCTGGTATAGCATTAAGTGAGTCTTAATTAAAAATAGTTTATTTTCACAATTTTTCCTTTCTAGACAGTTTTGAGTTAAGTGTAAATTAATTATGAACCTATCCTGTGTTTTAATCATCACCTCTCGATGACACCGCTTTATCTTATGATCTCTTTTGTTCTTTATCTCTTCATTAAAATGCACAAACTTAAAAATGTTCACTTACGATGATCCTGCTATGAGAAAACATCTGTTTTGGCGTCGACACAACTCGGACCGGATCACGGACAGGATCACGAATGGATCAAGGACCGTAACTTAGGTACTGAGCGCGGATCGGATCGTAGAATAAGAAAACAACTGATTGAATGGACATTTTGAAACAATACGTTCAATATGAATTTCAACCTCACGATAATATTTTTTTGAAACACCTGTCTTGGCACGACTCATGCTATCATCAGCTCGTCGTGTTGAATCCGTTGGAGTTACATGAAAATTTGAATTGATCACGTAATTTTAATGAAACGTGTAAAAACAAATTCAACGGATACAACACCATAAAGACTAAAAGCTATTCTAACAGCCTTGAATTTCATTTGATTCTTTTATTTTCACCAAGTTACTGAGTTATCAAACATGAAATAGCTATGTCAATTAATAAAAAAACAAATGATAAAAATCGCAGCACTAAAGGTCGGCACACACGAGGGGACTAGTCCTTGCGACTAGTCCCAGCGACTAGTTTCATGCGACAAGTCCCGTCGTGTGAACTACACATTTATGTGGTCGCAGGGACCAGAATTTGGTCCCTGCGACTGGTTGCACGAATTCAAACTGGTTTGAATTCGTGCGACCAGTCACAGGGACTTGTCGCATGAAACAAATGTTTGTCCCTTCGTGTGAACTGTTTGTGCGACCAGTCCCTGCGACTAAACGCTAAATAAGCCAATCACGGGTCAGTATGATGCGTGACTTCCGGTATTTGTAAACATTGCAGTTTCTATGAATTTTCCCTGAATTCTAGATTTCTACAACTGAAGAACAAAAAACTATTTCTAGTTTTGTAAACATATACAGATATCTTGCAGCCGTTTTGATGGAATTTTTACCTTATTTTACTCTGTGTCTCTTAAAAATAAAAAACAAAAACAAAAACGGAACACGTAAAAGCATGAATAATCCGACTGAATAAGTGCAGTTCATTTGCGTTGATGTTTAATAGTGCTACAATGAAAAGTTACCAAATTTTCATTGTTTTCGTGTAACGCACAAGACTAAGAGACATCTTTTGCCTCTTAATTTTCCTATGTTCTTGTGCAATTGAGTGCCCTCGTGTGAACGCCTTAAGGGACTAGTCCCTGCTACCGGTCCCCTCGTGTAAACCCTTCAAAGACCTGTCGCCGGGACTAGTCGCACGGACTAGTCGCACGGACTAGTCGCACGGACTAGTCGCAGGGACTAGTCCCCTCGTGTGTGCCGACCTTAACGGTTTAGAGAACACTGTTAATTTCATAATGTGAATAGAGCAAAGCTCCCGATCGTGAACAGTTTACTGGTCGACGCAAACCATCATGACATAACTTGGTCTGCCATGCGAAGGTTAGACAAATGATGCACGAAGCAATTTTAAAATTCGCGACAATTAAGAATAATTTTACAGGCGAATGAGTTTCAGCAATGGGTATTGTTTAGTTTGACTTGTGTATTGTTGTATTGTGTATTCCTGGCTGGGCTAAAGATAATAACTCAACCGCTCAAAACGCACCATTTCTAAACGCAACTTGGACTAAAAATTTTCAGCAATTACTTTTATTAGAAGTGTTAATTCCACGTGGAAAAAGTTACATGATTATAGAGCCTTGATTAATTATTTTAAACACTAGGCATAATATAGCTAACAAATTCAGGTGCCCAAATTGAATATGCGCGTGAGTGCTTCATGATCCTATTACGCTCCTCACGAGCTTCATATCCCCATGATACAATACATGTATCTTATAAACCAAGCGCGAGGGCCGTACTGGGAGAATATCGGCCCGAGGTCTCGACAGTACGGACCGAGCGCAGCGAGGTCCGTACAAAAAAGACCGACGGCCGTCTTAAGGTCCCTAATAGGAATAGCCTGAGAATCAGGCTCTCTAGGGGTTTTAGGAAGGGAGGGAGGGGAGGGGAGGGGAGAAGGGAAAGGCTCTCCTTTCCCCTTTCCCCTCTCCCCTCCCCTCCCCTCCCCTCCCCCTCTTCCGAAAACCCCTAGAGAGCCTGATCCTCAGGCTATAATAGGAAGGTTACGGTAAACCACGACGGCAACGGCAACGGCAGCGAAAACGTGGCTAAACAAAAGACCTAATTGGCAGAATAATAGCTTAGCACGTGTATTTTAAATTTTTGTACTTTTCTTGGCCGACTTCTGCCAAACAACAACGTGAAATTGCCAAAATTTACGCTCTCCGGGAATGAAGCCACCGACGGCAAATTATCGAAGTTTAAATTTGAAAGTTAACCCCACTCACATATGTGATGCGGAAGTTGAGGTGTGGCGCCGCAAGAGACAGCAAACACATCCAGACATTTACGAAATTCTGACAATAAATTTAAATGAATTTTTTAATCGACGTCTTCTTTGCCCAAAAGTTTAAGAAAACATAAGCTTTCGGCTGTCGATCTACAGCCTTCCACAGATAAAACATGAAATGTAAATTAGTAAAATATATACAAAAAGCGAGATAAGGGTGATAATAAGAACAAAGTAAAAATGTGGAAAGGGTGGCTATTGTTTAAAAACATGACAGGACAGAAAACGCGGGCACTGTAAGTGCCTCCCGTTGTCCCTTACAAAGCCTTAGAAAACTTTTCTAAGGCTTTGTATGGGACAACAGGAGGTACTTACAGTGCACGTGTGTTCCCTCCTGTCATGATGCTATACTGATTAGGGATCGGCTTAGAGTTATTGTCCGCATTCTTGATAGCAGGGGTGTGCCAAGCCTCCAGAGTTGTTCTAATACGAAAAGAACCTTTGTCGATAACTCGAGAATGATTGAAATCAATGCGATGATCAAATGACCACACAAGTTTCTCAATATTTGACCCATTAGCACATGTCTTTACATTCCTAATGTGTTCTTTCTTGCAGGTTTCAAAGCAACGGCAGGTTTCACCTACATAACACCCGGTCACAATCGACACAGGGTATTTTATAAACCATATTGGGTTGATGTTTAACGGGTGGTTTGAATTTAGGATAGTTTCTTTGTCCCTAAAGCTGTTTGTAAAAGCAAAAATTTGTGTTGGCGATCTTTGAAAAACCGAGTTCAGGCTATTGAAGAACAGATATTGCGCTGACGTCTCGTTGCAACGACTGCTAAGTCACTTCTGAAACACAACGGGGCGACGTTCTCGACCCAGTTTCTTACCGGTGATTTTGCTGCGCGCGCCGTTGTCAACTGACTTTCCCGTCCTACGTTCCCGTCCTCTTGCTAATTCTCTTTATCTTATCTACTCCAAGACGCGAGGGACGCGAACACTTTCCTCTTTTTCCTGTTTTTCTCTTTTGTTATCATGATTATAATCATCATCATCTCCATTAACATTACCATTATCATTATTATTGTTATTAACATCTGTCTGCCATAACAATAATACATTTTGGTTACAATGAATATATGAAGTTCATATATTTGAACTGCGGTAGTAGTTACGTATGATGCACGATCCTCGCAGTAGAGAGCGCTATTTATGCAAAAGCGAAAATCAGACCTGAAAAAAATCAGGCCTGTACGGGATTCGAACCACTGACCTCTGCGATACTAGTGCAGTGCTCTACCAATTGAGCTAACAAGCCAACTGGGAGCAGGCCGTTAAGTTGATTCGTAATAAACCCGTGATGATAAATCAGATATTATGATTATATGAAGTTCATATATTTGAACTGCGGTATTAGATACGTATGATGCACGATCCTCGCAGTAGAGAGCGCTATTTATGCAATAGCGAAAATCAAACCTGAAAAAAATCAGGCCTGCACATTTTCATATTTCACTTCTCAAGTTTGGATCGAATATATCCGCTGTAGGCGCCGATTCATTTAACTCTTTTTTTCCCGTTACGGATGGCGTTGATTTGTTTATACCATTAGTTTAATGCTAGCAATCATTATCGTTTGCGCGTAGAAAGATGTATTCTAAACATTTTTAACGAGGGCAAGTAAAATACGAATGGTTCCTACGTTCCTTTCTAGTCCGACCCCACTGCAAAACTTAATGCAGTGAAAATGGACTAAATTAAATTAATGAAAGGCACGTTTTATTTGACACGTAACGGTCATCATATTTTTTCCTCGTTTAATTAGTGCATCATAAAAGAAAGAGTCGAGATAAGACATTCTATTTTTGGAAACTCTTTCTTGTTGTCAGTCCACCCTGAATTCAGCGTGAATAGAAAGACGCATACATAAATAAAGGCTTTCCTAATCAATTTCCAAAAGACTAAGAAATAAATAAAATAAAGTTATAAATAAATTTCTTTATTGCATATTCATCGTATCGATATCCTTCCCTACTTTAAACAGTTTTCATAGAGGTTCTCTCTAATTTCCATCTGTAATACTTAGAATCAAACAAAGCGTTCCGAAAAGCGGTGCGCTGAATAATTGAACTCTTTCTTTCCCAACGCTTACAGAATCGACGCCCTTTTTAACTCTTATTTTGCACATAGTGACAGCTGCAGGTGACAAAAAAAAAAGAAACTGACTGCATTAAGTCTGAAACACGTAACTACTAATGGATGACTGTTTTTTCCTGGTGGCCTGAATACGATCGTTTATCTATCACTTTTCATTTCAATATTTTTCAGATCGTTGTGTTATTGGGCTTTCTAAGATAAACGAAATATTATATCATTGATCAAAAACCTATCGTTTATTGCATCGGTAACCCATAGAAAATCGAAAGGACTAAACCGCACTTTCTTTCTGCTTACCAACATAATAACGCACTCTAGATGCTGGAAGAACACTCGAAAGTAGTAAATTAAGAGCAGGAGGCGAGTTATTTCGCTGGTAAACCGATGGGAAGTGCGGTCTGTTGATTAATAACTTCCGCAAAGATGGCGAGAGCAATTGATAAAAGAATCAATGGGTGAAGTTCCACCACTCTATTACAAAGAAGATTATTTCGCTTCCTGAGTTTCCCAAAATAGAAATATTTGAAGAAAACTTTTGATCTCACTATGGTGATGGATAGAGTCACAAATGAGAAGCTGAACTTGTCTGTAAATTAATAACCGGAGCTTCACCAAAAGTTGCCGGTAATAAAAACGAAACCTCTAAAGCTTTCATTTCACTAACGTCAAAAAACTGCTTGCGTTGAATTGGATAGGTATTTCGAGTTTTCCTGAAAGTCTTTCTTACGCGATGAGTTTGTGACGATTGTGTGCTGCCCGAGATCTAACCTTGTATCCTAAATATATTTTGCCAAATATTAGCACTTTTAAGCATTCTCTAATTGTCATTCTAATTAGACCTAACGAAAGCGCTAACTTAGGGACGTAAAATAGTTCAAAGGCGGTTAAACTTCCTTACGAGGTTCGAACTGTTTTCTTTCAATTTTACCAGTCTTCACCCGTCGAGTTTGTATTTGTTAGCGTTAAAAAACAGATTCGAAAAAGGAAACACGAATCACTAGTGAAATATTTGTAACTAACCTTAATTCCACAGGAGAATTTCCCTAAAATGGTATTTGCTGCGGCAAAATCGTTTTTCTCGTCCAAACTAAGTTACCTTTTAGAGCAAAATATAGTTTCGCCATTCCGCAATTTCTCTTAATTTTGCTGTGTGATTTCAGAGCAGGAAAGGCCTTTCTATGTCTGTGCCCAAAGATCGACTCTTTTATGTATTTTTAACTTCATCGCGGCGACATCTATCTGCAATATACCCAACCGCGAGACTGGAATTCTAAACTACTGCAAGACTCCAGAATCTGTCTACCTGACTATGATTTCAAGAAAAAAAAAATCTTTTTATTCTGCTGAAGTGTATATCAATTAGCCGTTTTTGAAATGCTACCTATTTTATCGAAAAATAACCTCAGAAAATTTCAACTTTCTTGTTTGCTTGCGACTTTCACCAGCAGTTTTCATTAGTTACATATCTGGCCTATCGTCCGGTGTAAATTGTAGCAGCTGGCTTTGGACAACGCCCAATACTTGAAAGGAGAGGTATTAAAAAGCTTAAAAACTTACCTTTTTTGAGGATTTTTATGTTTTTTCAAGAGTTGCTTTTTTTCCCCGTTCATCATCACGAACACTTTTGTGAAACAACATTTTTCTTTGTAGTAAACACAGTGTAACCATGTAAACGGAATGTATGCAAGTGTGGTTTGACAATGGTGTCATTAAGTGTCACGGATCAATTTCTAACTTACATTTGTTTTTATTCGTGAAATATAATTAGTCCAAGACCTTAGCTAAAGCTCAAACAAAATAAATAGAAGCAACGACACGACTTCTAAAATAGCGTCCTTGTTTAAAAAATGTTCTTGGGTAAGGCAGCACGTTATGATATCAACATTTCCTTGTCTTGTGTAAAGATTAATTTTTTTCGTTTTAGAAATCATGACTGAATGAATTGTATAGTACTCGGCGTAACCCTACACTCCTTGAAAGAATAATAAATTAGCAAGGAAAACACTGAAGTTGTGTACAGTCAGCTGGTCAGACTGAGAAATACAAGTTATTATATAGACTGAGGTGTTTTACTTAGTTCTTATTAACCGAGCGGGAGGTCTGTATGGGAGAATCTTGACCGAGGTAGCCAGTGCAGACGAAACGCAGAGAGGTCTGTACCAAAAATCAGCAGAAAGTGGAAAGAATTATTGAGGAGAGCTATAGTGTCTTTGTATCTGGAAAAGCTGGCAGTGGAAAATCGTTCTTTCTGCGATATGTGGTAGAGAAAATTTGACAGAAAGGACTGAATTGTTTTGTAACAGCACTAACTGTCACCGCTGCACAGAACATCGGTAGTATAACCATCCATTCACTCGCTGGTATCGGTACTAGGTCAAAAAGTAGTCATGAACTAATTTGTGCTAAAAGCAGTAGTCTTCCAAATGTTGCTCTGTTTTGAATAGGCGGGCCGTTCTTCTTACATTCAAGTTGAAATTTGCCGTATATTGTCAAAGGTAACAGCGTGACCCGACTTTTCGCAAAAGTTTTCTAATATTCTGTGAATACGATTAACAATTGGTTCATGCTTTAGCGTGCACTATCGAGTTATGGAGCACGCGGGAAGTTTGGAGAGCACGAAAGAAGCGTAAGAGTTGCCCGAGGCGATAGCCGAGGGAAACTCTAGCTTCTTGAGTGCTCTCCAAACTTCCCAGGTGCTCCATAACTCGATAGTGCACAGCTGAAAGCATGAACCAATTGTTTTAGAACATAGCCGGTGGAATTGTGCATCAAATCCGACGCGAAAAACGGACAACAATATCAGTCAGTTGAAGCGAATCGTGACGGCGCTGTTTCCGAGTGTCCTTTTCCTTTGTTTTTCTCTCTTTCTGCCTCATTTAAGAGCTCTAGCCCAAGGGAAAAGGTCGAAACATTGTCTTCGTTTTCGGACTAGCAGGCCGAGTTTCTGTTTGTATCCATTATTGTCGCGAAATATATTATTTTTCCCCGCGCTAACAATGGCCGCTCGCGCGAAAAAAAAAGTTCTGGCGAAGTCGGATTTGCTGACGCTATCAGCGTGCACTATCGGGATTTTGAGCACGCTCACGTATAATGAATTTAATTGCGCGACTCTGCTAGCTATGTTCTAAAAAGATTTAAAGTTACTCTAGCTTGAAAAATTCAAAATAAAGGCTTATATGCTTGTCACAATAGCAGTCATTCCAACGGTTTTTTATTATAAATTTGTTCTTACTGTTACATTTCTGTTCCTAGCAGCGAGCGCTGTTCCAAGCAATTTACAACACGCTTCTAACGGCTGAATTCTAACGGTTTCAATCCCCGTTATTTCTCGCCACTCCGGGGCTCGTCCGGAAAACTCTTGCGCCTTCGGCGCTCGCCTGCGATACAAAGCGTTAGCGGTAAACAATACTAAAAAACAATATGGCAGAAATTCAAACTGGCGAATAAACAACGAATAAAACCAGGTAAAAAAAATAACATTTTGCCGTGTTCCCTTGGCCAGACGTGTGATAGGAGTACTTCACTACAATACAGCCACCTCACATAACATTAGTTCTGCTCTCTTAATTCTAAGTTAAGTGTAAAACACTTCTGGAACTAATTCCGTGGTATCCTAGAATGTCCCTGATAGGCGGCCGCTGTTTGTTATGCTGTTATCGTGAATGCAAATGAAAGAGTAAGCGTTTCTATGGAAAATTATTCCTAGCAATAATTAGGTGATATTTCTGTAAAGGTAATTGTACGCTTAAAATCCCAAATTCCCTTTTTTTTAACGGAAAACAAGGGCTTTTCTGGTCTTTTTATAAATTTTCATAAACGACTCAAAACCAGCTAAGTCCAATCAACTAAAAGGGTTTTGTTCTCACATATTATAAGTTAAGAGAAAAATCTCGTGTTTTAGGATACTGAATACGTTTCTGATCATGATTAGAATACATACATTAGGGAGAGAAGCTCAAGGGAAAGTATTTTTCTTTAGTGACTAGCTGTTCACTGATGTTAAACAGAAAGTCGAATTAAATCAATTTATTCTCCATTTAATCATCAAGCCCTTGGATCTGAAACTACCCAGCAAGCACAAAAGCTTTGACGCTATCGATAGAAAATTTGGTAGGCTCTTGTTTTCGTATCTTTGGAATGCTCCATTTACAAGGTTTTGACGTACAGGGCAATTCATCTTCACTCTCTGTGGTTGTGCTAGCAGCTTTCTTACATACATCTTCCGTAGCAAATAAAGTAGCAGCTAGGTGATTGCACCGTCCATCATTTCCTGAGGGGCATGGACAGACAGCTTGTTTAACTTGTGAACTTACATTTATGATCATTTTGACAGTGTAGATGTTTTTATTCTTGTCAGCTTGTTTTCACCCTCCTGCTTAGTATAAATTGCTTCCACTTTTCCTGATTTATAAAAATTGTATCCCTTGACGATTGGTTTTTCAACTGACAATTGTTTTTTTAAACTCCACATCGTCGATTAAAAACTTCCAAATTTGGGGATAGCCAACATTCAGCTTCGAGTTGATTACTACAACAAATCCCTCGGTAGGAAAGTCAATAACAGTTGTCTCTTTTTCCTCTTGTAATCCAAGTTTCTTGTGCTTGTTTTGAATATTTATGCCCCCATCAGGATCGATGAGGTTTTTGGAATCCAAACCAGAGCGTATGTATTTATTTACTCTGAAAATGAAAGAGACTTTTGTACTAAAATTCACTACATTTTCGGCATATATAGTAGTTGCACAAAATACTGACCTTTTGATCAATTCGTTCCTTTTACCCGAAACTTTCGCTCCTCTGCAGGTCAACCAATGTTTTAATATTGCCACTGTGCAATTTTCAGGGGGCTTTGAGAGCTCTGCTCCAGGAATATCTTGTTCAGTAAGCGTTGTTGTATCACCATCGCTGTCCTTCTTCGCCGCCATCTTGAAACGCGTCCCCTAAACTCGCCCCAGCGTACCTTGCGCCTACTGACTCGATCCATTCCCCCGCTCAACGTAAAAATGGGGAATATCGTGCTTGTGATTGTAATGCCGTAAGTCAATCATGTTGGATCACGTGATTACAGAGAGTATTGTTAAAAAGTAAGGTTTTTACTACAAGCAGGGCGTTGTGGTTCATCTTTACTTTAGCTCTGTTCGAGGCTGATACTCTCGATACTACAGTGATCAGATTATTCGGTTCGGAATTTAAATTGAGTGCACATATTTTAGTATCTTTCCATTTCGAACTCGCAACCCTTCCACTTTACCACGACATCAACATGTTGGACTGATGTCTCATATTCAGGACCAGTCAAGGATACTTCACTAAAAATAATTTAAAATATTATACAGTGCAGACTCATTGGTGCGAGCAACAACACTTTCGACAATTAAGATGCTTTTTTTTTCAAACAACTGAATTAGCACCTCAAGACATATATTAGTATGTGTAATCAAATGGCGACGAGTGAGATTAGGAAATAATTTCACTTGCGTTTTGTCAAAATTCTGATAATTTTCCGAGCCTTTAGGTGAGGGAAATTATCAGAGTTTTGACAAAACGCAAGTGAAATTATTTCCTAATTTCACGAGAAAACCATTTGATTACCTTTTAATATCGTGGGTGACAAATTACGTTCACAACCGTAAAAGTTTTACTGGTTTATTGTATCTGTATCGAAAACCGAGAACATGAAGAAGAATATAGTTTTCGTTAAAAGTATACATCATTGTTAAAGTTCGTAATTTTCTGAGTTTCTTCACAAAAAACCCCTTTCGAATTCTTCGTGCCTGTTAATAATGTTTCAAAATTAAGGCAACTGTCAAATCTTTCTCAAATAATTGGCTCTAATTTGTCATGAAATGATGAATGAAATTAAAATAGCGCCCGTTGAAATGCGCTGGCGCTAAAGCTAAAATTTTGCACGAGGCCATATCAAATTTCGACAGTTTAATTTGTTTTGAAGGGGAATTGTCACTGAATTTATTTTATGGTCTAAGAAAAGTTGCCTAAATGAAAGTCAGGCAAATATGCATAAGAGATGTTACCATGGCAATTTTGTAATTTCACATGTGAAATTAAAAATTAACGCTGAAATTTCACGCCAAAATTAAGGAGTAATTTTTTACCTATGATATTATTCATGTAAGAATATTCATCAACCGCAAAAGCTCAGGGTGTTTATATACTACAGACACTGACCTTGCTTGATACTCTTTACCTCGAGAACTTGTTTGTTTGAAATTTTAAAAAGATGCGAAATCATTCCATCTCTTACCAGTTTCTTTTTTTAAACATCTTCAACTTTTCCGACTAGGTTTCTTTGCTTTTTTTCTCTCTCAGAAGTCTAAGCCTAAGCAAAGTAGAAGACTGGCGAGTATTATTTTTAAATTCTTTTCCAGCAACCTCTGTTTGTGCTTTACTGATGATTTACTACAGTTATGAAACGATTACAGTTAGCAACATAATATAAAAGTAGGCAGTTAAGACTGCATATGGCTACTGTTACCGCATCCCACATGTTTATGAGTCAGGCCTGTTGTATAAGGGAAGGAGGATTCAAGAATATAGCGACTAATAGAGTACCAAAGCCATGACGTCGCGTTACCATGGAAGCAATTTTCGCTGCTTCTAAACAAACTTTTAAGATGGCGCCTGTGCTTGTGTTGTATTGTACCTTTGAGTAAAATGGTTCAGTGTTTCGCGCCCGATTGCAATCATCAGTTCGAAAGAGAGACATGCAAGTTTTTTAGGTTTCCCAGCGAAGGTAGTAGTGAATTTAACTGGTAGAAAAAACTGCAAAGGTAAGCATAACTTCATGTTCGGTTGAGCGTGTAGGTAGCGTGACCAAGATCAACAATAGTGATAACCTTTGACTTATTAAACATGGATATTGATTGAAATGGTAAAGTGCTCTCTTTTCGAAAAAAATAAAATGTTTCTTCGAAGTTTCCACGATGTGTAAGTCAAACCTATTTAGATATTTCTGAGAGTAGTCTTCTTTCAATTTCGTACCGGAGACGCCATTGTGAAAGTATTTTGAGATGTTTATCATCTTTTGTCGTGTCACGGCAAGAAATGAAAAAAATATATCTTCGGATATGCTGGGCATAATTCGCTGATTCGATCGGTAAAATACTCTCTCATCAAAGAAGAAATTTTTTCCTCAAGTTCACACGATCCACCGATCACACCTTTTCAGACATTTCTGCAAGGTAGAACTTTCCTTTTTCAAACGTCATCCTGAAATGATTGTGAGATGCTTATCATTTTCTGAAGTAGTCAGAAACAAATAATAAGAAGCACAGGGAAACCGCATGATCACGTACTAATTCCGAGTAACATTCGAAGCGATCCGAATAAATTCGTCAGCAAGCGCTGACTAAAGACCAAAGATGTCCCGAACCAAGCAAAAGCAGAAAGCGAGGAATATCGGGTAAACCTCGGCACACTTCGTTATGGGCGAAGAGGTCGTTCGTATTTTATTGTTAGACTCACTCGACAGGACTGCCTTCGCCTGCATAGGAGGCAGTAGCAATGAAAATGTCAGTTGAACATCACTCAAATTCAAAGTATACGTACTTGTTTTAACACGTTAAAACTAGTAACGCTTTTAGAAAGTCGATGAATCCTTCCCTGCCTAATGACTGTAAAGAAGCAAACAGACAAACCCGACCGAAAAAAAAAAGACACAAGACAGACACATACACAGATAATCACACATAGTAACAAAACAAAACCGACCAGAGACAAGAAACAAAAAGAAAAAAATAAATAAATAAGAGAAAAAGAGAGAGAGAGAGAATGGAATAACTTTTCCGTCCTGCTTCCAAATCCACCAGACGTAAAAGTTTTTTTCTTGTTCATCTGGTTCCACGAGATCGTTGCAAGTTAAGATTACTATGGCACCATTCTTGCTCTTCCACGGTGGCAACAGAGTAGTTTGCGAAATTCCCTTCGGAACTCGCCATTCCTGAGAGCGTAAATAACGGGATTTATTGAAGCACTCAAAAACAAGAAAAAAGTGGTAAGCAGTGCCGCAAACCTTGGGCAGGTTTCAGGAGAAAAACGAAACCATAGGACAAGTGTCCACGTTGGTATCCAGCAACACAAAAATCCAGCAGCTAAAAGGAACAATATTCTACTAAGCTTTGTTTCTTTCACTGAGTTGCTTACTGCACTACTGTCAGTCCTGTTCTGTAGCGATGTGACTACATTCTCTTGATGCTCATGGGTTTTGATAAATATCTTATAATAACTGAAAATGCCGATACACAATGGTAAAAAGAAAAATAATCCGAGAGTGACGCAAGAATGAACGATTCGACTTTCACCTGTTGGGTAATCAAATGAGCATACTGCGTAGCTTTGAATAAAATCAATTTTGATCCAGTTTGTGACTCGGACAATCAGCAGGTAAAGTGCAAGGGAAAGCCACAAGCAACTCAGCCATATCTTAGATCTTCGGGGTGAGAAAATCCTCTTGTAGTGGTTCGTCTTTACAATTTTCACGTAGCGGTTAATTGCTGTCAAACCAAAGAGTCGCTGGGGTCACATTTGAGGCAAATATGTCAACTAAGCCTTGAGATTGGCATAACGCGTCGCCAAAGATCCATCTTCTAATGATAAGAGTTACAGAAGCTAAGCTTATCTCTACTGTACCACATAGCAGATCACTGACTGCTAAGGCAATGATATACAGGTTGGTGGTTTTTTGTAGGTTTGGGTTTCTGTATGCTGCCACACAAATCAGACTGTTTCCAAAGATGCTTGTGATGTTCAAAGCAATGCATACACTTGCCTCAGTTATCACCGCAGCTAAGCTTGGGCTTGGTAGCGTTAAGTTGAACATATTACCCTCTGAAGATAAAAGAAAGGAATAGGTAGATGAATAAATAGATGAATGAATGAATCAACAAAAGAGTATTCCAAGAAAATATGTAGGTGAATACTCTTTCCCATCTAAGTCCATATTTCGTGCCGATCGCTGACAGGGTTTGCAATTATGAATTCTTCAATTGTTCTTCTATTCATTTGTGTACTCATTCATCTATGTATTAGCTTTTCGTATTTCCCTCACGTGACCTAACAAGGTGTTCTTTTTTTCCTCGAGTTATTATTAGCATGGTTAAAGAGAAGTCAATAAAGAAGCCGAATGAAGATTTAAGCGAGGGTAAAATAACATTGTAGCATTTAATTGCTTTGAACGTTGGCGTAACTTTTCAACGCTAACGTCCCAAGAAAAACACACTGTCTTTATCCTTTTACTTAAAATATCATAAATTGTAACCCTTAAAATTAATGGCTATGCACTTCCATCGGCTAATCCGGCTTCGGGGTTAACGAAAAATCGTGAAGGGGCCGCTTTTTTCGACTCATCACTGAAATGGAACTGGGGTTACGTTTACCACGGAAATTAATTGCAGAACTATAGATTTTTAACCGAGTTAGGTTAATTTTAAACCACCTTTCTGCGTCGTCTAACTCAGGTTGGTGGTTTCTTATCTGTTAAGTGCACTGACTTTTTTCTTGGAATGTGTCAATCCCCTCACATGTTATTCACCATGGGACAAACAACTGCTTTTAGCCTCGAACATGGCGTGCGAGAACAATTTTAACAACAACGCCAGCGACTTTTCTCAAGCGAGTTTCTGGCTCCCTTCTCAACATGTGTCGACAACACCATATCAGTGAAGTTTGCAAGGGACCTTCATGCCTGAACCATGGTCTGAACAGGGAAGCCCTATACCATTCTCCTCATTCACCCGCAAGCTTTTCTGAAACGAGCGCAAGCTCATCAACAGATAGCACAGAGAAGAGGAAGAGAGAAGCTCTTGGACGACCACAGAAAAGGAAATTTTTAATCGAACTCCGTTAGGATCATAGGAGTACCTTCATAGGAAGTGGCAGATACAAAAATGGCAAGAAATAGCGGACGAAGTTAACAGACAACAAACATATGAAATACATATATATGAACTGCGGTTATGAAACGTATACGTGCACGATCCTTCGCAGTAAAGCACTATTTAAGCAATAGTGAAAATCAGACCTGAAAAAAATTCAGGCCTGTACGGGATTCGAACCACTGACCTCTGCGATACTAGTGCAGCGCTCTACCAATTGAAAAATTGAGAAATAAATATTGTATTGCGTTTCATAACCGCAGTTCATATATATGTATTTCATATGTTTGTTGTTTGATTTATCATCTTGCGGGTTTATGTCGAATTAATTTGATGGCCTGCTCCCAGTTGGCTTGTTAGCTCAATTGGTAGAGCGCTGCACTAGTATCGCAGAGATCAGTGGTTCGAATCCCGTACAGGCCTGAATTTTTTTCAGGTCTGATTTTCACTATTGCTTAAATAGTGCTTTACTGCGAAGGATCGTGAACATATGCGAAGTTAACAGAGCTAGCGATGAAATAAATGCATCTCCAGGGAAGACAGAACTTGTTCATTATGTTTCATATTGCCCTTCTGTATGGAAAAGAAATATAATCTCTGAAATGAAATAGAGCACGAATGAATTCAAGAACAATTCTAAGTAAGTGCATTTTCTTACACTGAACGTTACAGATATGGAGCGATAGCTTTCCCTAGTAACTAGACGCCACAAGCCACGCGCTTCTCTACCGGTATTGCGGAAAAAAGCGAATATTTCTTTTGGTTATAAATGGTAAGACAATGTGACATAACGCTTCGAAGGTCTGGAATTTCAAACTATAGAAGCCAAGCATGGCAGGATTCCGGGAGTTTTCGTCAAACCAACGCGGATGTCTCGGATACAGCCAAACTCGGGGACGATTCCTTCAACGGCGATTGAGAACACTCTGACGTCTGCGCAAAATCAACATCATGTTCGACAGAACTGACTTGGAAATTTGCGCACTATTCAATAGATATTCAATAGATGCCTCAGCCGTGAGAGAAATGAAACGAAACGAAAACAAAGAAAGAGAAGTGAGAAAATAAGAACGCGGTCCTCGAAATCTTCCATTTTGTTGGGTTATGTCATTTATATCAATTAAGTATATCCACTTCACAACCCGGCCGCTCATAATATATAATCGGTCATGTCGCCTCAAACAAGTATTAACCGAGTTAAATTATTTCAAAATTTTAACCAGGTTTTTAAAAAATAAACCCGGTTAACTCTCTTCGTGCGGCCGCATCCAATTATCATTTAAATCATTCTGCCGAGAAGTTTCTAATGGTAATTCATTTTTTCGTGTTGTAGTGTTTTTCCTGTTTTGGGAGACCAACGTTGATTTGTATCTATCATTACTTTTTAAAAACTCTTTTTAAAGGTGCTTTTTTTTTTTCATTTTTGCAACTGAAAATTTGCATTACATTGAAATGGATCCCAAGTAATCTGTAACAAAACATATCAGCATAGAACGATATATGCCAAAACTCTGACAAAGGGGAATGGCGAGAGAAATATCTAAAATAGATTTTACGCAAAACGGTTACCATTTATTGTCTTGAAGTCATTTTGAATGAACTGGACTGGGCTGAATGAGAACCTTGAATTATTCTATTATATTCTAAAATAATTATTGTTAAATGGAAAGAGGGAGCAAGAAAATGGAAAAAGAACAACTCAGAATCGAAATAAATCGAATAGATGATGATCATCAGCGAAGATTAATTATACACAGCACGTAATTAATTTAATAACTGAATCATACAAGGATGAAGCATGTTCCAGTGATTCGAGCTATACCAGAACAAAGAAATGATAATGATAATAATAATACCTTTCTCAATTTTTCCGTCGCAGGCCAGTAAATCGATTTTTTTCAAACAATTGGAGAGTCGCGAAAAAATTGAAATTCGTTTCGTGATGACAAGAACAAGAAAGGCGAAGAAGATGACGAGTATTTTGCATACAAATATTTATTTCAGACTCCAATAACCATTTCCCTTAAATGTTCATTATTTTACTGCATAGCAGGCGAATAAGGGGGCAGCAACAGCAATAAGTGAGTCTGAAATAAAAGCAGTCAATTTTAACAGTTTTTTCCTTCTAAACAGTTACGAATTAATTTTAAATTAATTTAAACTTACTTTTAAAGCTAGTTGTAAACCTATTTTGGGTTTGAATCGTTACCTTTTGTTGACACTGCTCTATCTTAAGATCTCTTTTGTTCCTCATCTCTTTATTGAAATGCGCAAACTGCAAACTTCTGTCGAATTAGTTTACGGTGATCGTACTATGAAAAAACATTTGTTTCGGCGTCGACACAACTCGGACCGAATCACGGACAGGATCACGAATGGATCATGGACCGTAACTTGGGTCAGAGTGCGGATCGGATCGTAGAATAAGAGAAAAAGCTGGTTGAATGAGCATTTTGAAATAATATGTGCAACATAAATTTCCATCTCACGATAATAATTTTCAGACATGTTTTCGCATTAGACTGAAATACGATGAAAACAAGTCAGATCACTGAAGAACATCGAACTGTACGTAAAATGGTTCCACGGCGCATTTAGAGCGCAGCGCGTTTAAATTACAATGCTAGCGTTAAAAATCAGGTTAAAAAAAAGGGAAACATGGATCCCTTGTGAAATATCTTTACTCTGCGGAAGTGCACATCAGTTTGCACTTTTCAAAATACTACGTACTTTATCGAAAAATAAACTTAGAAAATTGCAATTTCCTTGCTTGCGACTTTTTATCAACAGTCTTTATTATTTACATATCTGGCCTATCGTCCGGTGCAACCTGTAGCACCTGGCAACTGAAAGGAGAGGTATAATAAAAGCATAAAACGTAACCTTTTTGAGAATGATTTACGGAATGTATGGAAGTGTGGTTTGACAATGATGTCATTAGGTGTCATTTTTTTTCGAGAATAAGAGGACGCAATGGATGGCGCACGCGGGACAACTACACACACAAAAAAAAACCTGCAGTAAAAACTTTTCCTTTTCTTTTTTCGAGTCGGAACAAGGCACTCATAATTCATCGATAACACGAATTCTTTCACTCTTTTCTTGTTTCCTTAAGTTTTTGCATCAAAGCCGTGTGAATGCAGATTCGGACGGGTTTTTTCCGAACCGACTCACTTCCACCCATCCGTCATTACACACGTTGGCTTTTACTATGGTTTTCTTTGGGATTGCGCGTGTATAATCGAACGGGTCACATGATAAAATATTTTACGTGTCTTTGATATCGCCAATCAGCTGCTGACGCGTCACTCGTCTTTTGCGCCATTCTGTTGAAATCATTTCATACCAAAGTCGACTTTTCTTGTCCTTATTGGGTTGATTGATATGATAAACAAATACTACAAGGTTGCTTGTAAATATGGAATTTCTCTTCTGGTGTTGAACTGGATATGTCACTTGTTCGCTTCTCTTTCTCTTGAGACACCGAGTTGATTTAAAACATAAAACCTTACTCGTTAATAGGAACTCCGAGTGCTTCCAATAGGAGTCATTGACCACTCAGTGCCACTAAGCTATAGGATACTCGTGGTAGGCGGGGCCTTTTCATTAAGTTCTTCTTGACTTAACTTCCGGTATACTGCTAGGATAGGAATTTCGTATCAGTCGTGAAAAATTTAGGAAATAAAAGAATCTACAACCTCCATCGAAAATCTAATTAGCCTAAAAGCAGTCCAAAAAAAAAAAAAAAAAACAGAATAAAATAGAATAAAGAATGAAAAAATAAAAAGAAAGAAAGTGATGACAATTCATTCTGGCCTTAATTGAGGATCTAATTCTGAAACAAATTTAGAAGAGTTAACAGTTCGCTTCGTATTCTTCCTGTTCGATGACTTCATTCTGAGTGGCCGCAGGAGCTTCGTTTGGGGCAATCCTTGCCTTCTCACTGTAGCAACACAGCAGTTTGCGAAATTCCCTTCGGAACTCACCATTTGTGAAAGTGTAAATAAAAGGATTTACTGTAGCACTCAAATAAAAGAAAAACAGTGCTAGCATGGCAATACTTCTTGAGCTGGTTTCGGGGGAAAAACGAAACCAGAGGACCAATGCCCACATTGGTATCCAGCAACACAAAAATCCCGCGGCCACGAGCAATAGCACTCGAATAATTTTAGTTTCTTTCACGGAGTTCCTCACTGCACCATTTACAGTCCTGTTCTGTAGCGATGAGACTACATTCTTTTGATGCTCGTGGGTTTTGTGATATATCTTATAATAACTGAAAATACCGATACACAACGGTAAAATGAAAAGCAATCCCGTAGTGATACAGTAATGAACGATTTGACTTCCGATAGTTGGAAAACCCATTGCGCACACCGCGAAGCTTTGGACAAATTCGATTTTGATCCAATTTGTGACTCGGATAATAATCAGGTAAATTGCAAGGGAAAGCCACAAACAAATCAGCCATATCTTAGATCTGTTGGGCGAAAAAATCTTCTTGTAGTGATTCGTTTTCACAATTTTCATGTAACGGTTAATTGCTGTCAAACCAAGGGTTGCTGGCGTAACGTTAAAAGTGAACACATCCAAAAAACCTTGAATCTGGCATACAACGTCGCCAAAGTCCCATCTTCCAATGATCAGCGTTGCAGAAGCTAACTGCATATTTACTGTTGCACACAGCAGATCGCTGACTGCTATGGCAATGATATACAGGTTTACTGTTGATCGCAAGTTTGGATTTCTGTATGTTGCTATACAAAGCAGACTGTTTCCAGTGATGCTTATAATGCTCAGTGCAACACATACACTTGCTTCAATTACGACAACAGGTAAGCTTCGGCTTGCTAACTCTAAGCTTGACATCCTGTCTACAGAAGATTAATCAAAAATTGAAAATCAATGAGCATATGAATAAATAATTAGGTAAAAGATTGAATAAAAGCATGAACAGATTCAGCAATAATCCTTGTTAACTACCTAAGTTCATTGCACCCACCTTCACCGCTCTCAGTTTTCGCGGCGTGTCGACGGACTGATTTTTTTCTATTCACTATTTATTCATCTATACATCATTTTGACTTTTTATTTTCAACTTGCGTGACCCACCAGACTGACTATAAAATGAGACCGAGGGGTTGTTGAAAGACTCGAACAAACATGGCCGTTAATTTCATCCACAGCGATTTAATCAAGCTCGAAAACAGAGGGATTTTATAAAAATATGCATATTTAAGGAGGTGTTAACACGTATTTAAGCTGGCGATATTTAATAATCATTTGGCTGGCGGTGGTTTCATTATTCGTGCGTTTGTGCTCTTTAGATTGTACCGCATATACTGCGTTAGCTATACTGTAATGATGAACTGGTCAATCATTGTACACTTCTTCAAGCAAAGCTCACTTTTTTATTATTATGGACTGAAATGCACATTTCTAATCGAACACATAGTTTATGGTCGGTCGCATGTCTAATTTGCATCACTAATTTTTTTCCCAGAAAAATGGCTTATCCTCGGTGTAAAAACCTTTGAAGCTCACCAGTGACGTAAAACAAAGACAATAAAACATGATAAACAATAACGAACAGCAAAACAATACCTCATGAAACAAAGAAAACCTCGTAGGTTTTTTACACCGAGGATGACCCAGAAATATTTACTCCCTAGCTAAAGCGTCGTCGTCTCGTGGATTCATCGCTATCTCTCTTGGCGACAAAATGCTAGGATATATCGCCGATAATCGGAGGGAACCGAGATATTCGGCGATAATTGACTGTATTATTTTTCACAATACTATAACAGCGTCGAAATATGACAATCTATTTTTGAACTAACTCTTGCTATTAGTAAAACCTTAATCTCAGTGCTGAAGCCGAGATACATACATAACTGAGGGCATACGCCATAAATTTCACAACATTTTTGAAAAAGTTTCTACTAAAAACAATCTCTTTCATAAATTGTCGTCTTATCTTACCTTCCTTTAAACAGTTTGCTTCAAATGGTCTTAATATATGTCCACTAGTAAAACTTAGTGTCAAAAGCGTTCCAAACCTGGGAAGGAAGAAAAATTTAAAACGATGTGTTGAATAATTTATTGTGTTGTGTATCTTACAAAGTGAGGGGTGACAGAGAAAGCTAGTTTCAATAAGTCTCTATCACGCTACCACCACCGGATAATTGTTTCCTTAGGCTAGCGGCCAGAAGGCATTCGCGTATTCAACAACCGTTTATTTCAATATATTTGAGATCTATCCATAGGATTTCTTATCAGCCTGCCCCCTCCCACTATGTCGACGGTTGACAGCTAAATTAAGAGATGATCAGTTTTACCAAACCTATTAGTGAAAGATGGCAGAGTTTTCCCTTCTAAATTGTCATCAGCAGTTCGCACCAGTTGCAAAATTTTCTAATTATAACTCGCAATGGGGTTTGAATCGATGCGTGAACGAAGACGTATTAAACTAATCCAATCCTAACCCTAACCCTAATCCTAACGCTAACCCTAAACGCTGAACCAACCTTAAACCTAGCCCTTACCCGTGGCGAGATTGAGGTTTCCAGATGTGTGCAAATTAAAAAAAAACCATCGAATTTGATAAAAAATTTCCTGCAGATACAAGCCAGGTTTATTTTTCAACGTGGTTTTTCCTTGTTCGACAATTTTAACAACTGTAGACTTTTTTAGCACATGCACGTGCTCGAGCATTGTCCATACCGCAAGAAGTAGTTCACAGAGGCGGATCCAGGAATTTTTAATTGGGGGTCCAGACTTTGGTTCAGAAAAGACTGTTGGACTCCTTTTTTTACTTCTCCCCCACCCCCCCCCCCCTCCCACCCAGTCGCGGTTGCACGTTATAATTCCTTGGCTGCTTACCGTTTACTTGGATTCATTAAAAAAATCAGTGAGTTAAAAAGTGATATGCAATCCTGTCGATGTAAGAGTTTCAGTCTCAAAGTTGTAAGGGTCAGGTCTGTTAGGGGGGTCCAGACCCCCCGGACCCTCCCTCTAGATCCTCCCCTTGTTCATCAACGGAATTCTCACCGAAGAATGTTATTTTTTCTTTAGCGGCTCTTTACACCATACTTCGCAGGGTTTCAGCAATTGTAATTGCTAGAAAAGAAGAACGAAAAAAAAAAAAAAAAAACAGAACAAAAAAAGCAAAAAACAAAAAAAAAAAAAGAAAACACTCGAATACTACAATTTGTAATTTTGACCTCAAGCATTTTATTGTCAACGATATTTCAACAATTTCATTTTCAATACAGATGTTCAAGGACAATTCTCTTCATTTGCATTTTTAATCAAGCTTACTTAGCATGGATAAAACAAGGTTTGGTTTTTATAGACAGAGAGACACTTTTGTTTATTTTATGGACTCAGAGTGGTCTTTTCAGATGCTTGATAGTAACCTGCTATGACTCCTGAAAACTATTGATTCCCGCCTGTCTCTCTCAAACCATTTTAGTAATTAAAATAAATTCGTAGCTGAGGACGACAGCTTAAGGAATTTTGCTTAGAATTTTTCCTTTAAATAGGAGTTTTAGTCAAGTTTAGGAGACCATGATTGTTTGAAAATTGTGGTTTTAGGAGTCACCTGTCAATTTTTTATAATTTACATGTTATTATTACAACATTAAAATTAATTCAGCTTTTCACTTAACCTTAATTTTTTATTTTTAATTAGTTATCTATTTTTGTGAAGCATAAAACTGCTATGAATCTTGACTGAATAAAGTAATAAACAGACAACTACTCGAGGTGGCCACTTTACAGAACGGATTAGCAAGGTAACAACATACATGAGAACGAGTGCATTTTTTATGAAGCACGAGAGCAAAGTTGTAACGCGAGTGAAAATTAAAAATAGCGGGCACACTGTCAAAATTTCGTCTACCTTGACTTTCTGTGATGCTTTTGTCATGTAAATTAGTAATAATAATAGCATGATTTCTCGTGCAGTTTGGTGTAAGTAAACAGTCGTAAATTTTTGGAAGACTCCAAAATGTACTCGTGCGTCAGCACCAAATTGCACAAGAAATCATTTTATTACAAAACACTGAAGACGTGCACAGTAGCTGGACAGACTGATACATGCATCTTTAGTAATCGCTCCGAGTGGAACTGCGTCATTGTATTTAAACATCAGGTCATATTATGGAAAACTGGTTTATGGTCTTGTGCCAAAATGTGGGGGTAAGTGGAATTTGGCGATGTTCCGGTTTTACGATTTCCCGATTTTTGGCGTTCTTGAACTAAAAATTCGCGGAATTCACGATTTTGGCAAGCAGTGCAAGGAATCCTTTGCAGGTGGTGGCTCGGTACTGAATCTTAAAACCTCAGAAATCTTTTCCTTCTCCAGGGCACGAGTTAGTCTACGTTGTCCGATGGAAAGCTGTAACGCAGTGATGAAGAAGTGCTCGTAATGCAGCTGGCCATGCATGCTAAAAGTAGAAGCTTGTAAAAAGTGGTGCGCGGTCATACAGTACCAATACTCTTGACTAGATATCCAGCCAGATTTGATAGTTATGAGATTGCTCTACGCGCTCCGCTCTAAAAACTATAACCAAGATGTGGGGTGAGAAATTTTCGCTTGCAAGGAACTGATGCGACTTTTTGCAATATTTAAAATTTCACAGCAATTCCAAACCCTCGAGGATGACCTTCCAGACTTCGTTCGCGGGCGGCTTTAAACAAATCCCACAACGCGAGGCCACTATCATAATGTTATTTGATTTATTTTGTTCATGCTAACATTTTAATCAAGTCAAGTGCTCCCAGTTTTCACCTACATACAATTATAGAACCCGGCAATCTGATTTATAAAGTCAATTCTGAGGCCATTCTGAGCTGTTGCCTCACGACAAAAGAAGAATGAAATCTGGTGTTACTAGGGTTAAATATCGTTCCCGGGTTTCTTGAAATTTCAAAAAGTCGCCATCTTCTATATCGTCCTTTGTCCAAGTGATTACTTGCAAAAATAAAATGTCCAGGCTTTAATTAATGAAACTTTCTGCTCAGCATTAAGAGGAATTTCAACAACGTTTTTAAATTGAATAATGCAAACAAATAAGCAAAGACATATATTCGAACAATTCAAAATAAGAGAGCAACAAGAAAAAAGAAAGGAAAACATTAACGTTTCCTCCAGGCCTTAAAGGATAATATTATTCTGATAAAAGTCTACAAGACTTAGAAGTTCGTCTCATGCCTTTCTTCATTCCACAAAATCGTTTTCAGCAACAGAGCAGTTTTATGAAATTCCCTTCGGAGCTCGCCATTCTTGAAAGTGTAAATAATTGGATTTACTGAGGCACTCAAAAACAGGAGAAAGATTAGGAGCAAAATTGCAATTCTTGGGAAGGTTTCAGGGGAAAAGCGAAACCAGAGGACCATAGCCCACATTGGCATCCAGCAACACAAAAATCCCGCGCCCACGAATAACAGCATTCGAGTAAGCTTTATTTCTTTCACTGAATTTCGTACTGCCCCATCGTCAGTGTTGTTCTGTAGTGATGGGACTACATTCTGTTGATGCTCGTGTGTTTTTTTAAATATCTTAGGATAGCTAAAGATACCGATGCACAACGGTAAGACAAAAAGCAATCCAACAGTGATGCAAGAGTGAACGATTCGACTTTTACGAGTTGGATAAGTAAAGGCGCATACTGCGTAGCTTTGGATAAATTCAATTTCTACCCAATTTGTGACTCGGACAATAAACAGGTAGAGGGCAAAGGAAAGCCACAAACCGCTCAGCCAAATCTTTGATCTGCGAAGTGAAAAAATCCTCTTGTAGTAGTTGATCTTCACAATTTTAACGTAACGGTTAAACGCTGTCAAACCGAGGGTTGCTGGGGTCAAGTAGCAAGTGAATACGCCAACAAAGCCTTAAATTTGGCATAATGTGTCGCCATAGTCCCACTTTCCAGTGATCAGCGTAGCAGCACGTAATAGTATTTCCATTGTTGCAAGGATCAGATCGCTGATTGCTAACGCAATGATATACAGGTTGGTGGTTTGGGTTTCTGCATGCTGCTATACAAACCAGGCTCTTTCCAATGATGCTTGTGATGTTCAGTGCAACGCATTCGCTTGCCTCAATTATAACAACTGGCAAGCTTCGGCTTGGTAACTCAAGGTTTGACATCTTGTCTACTAAAAAACGATAAATTGATTATTGAATAGTGATAAATTAATCAATTGATAGATATAAATGAAACTGTTATTACCGTTATCCCTCAATATGTTTGAATAAACAGATTCATTTATTTATCAATAACCAGACAAGTACTCAAAAAATTTAAGGCAAAAACGGTCCCTTTCAACTACCTATGTACATAGAGCACGCTTTCATGCATGGCGCCTAGTGTTTCTCAGCAGTTCTCAAAGATATCAGCTGTTTCACTATTTTACTAATTTTTTTAACTCGAAATCTCTCTCACAAAAAAGCTCAATTGCAGATTACTTTAAAACTGACCACGGCTTCTTCTTTTTAAGTCTTACTTCTGAATCAATTTAATGAGTTTCTATGTAGTTTTTTTTCGAAAGGGAAGATTTTTTATGAAATTTAAATTGACAGAAACTTTACTTAGACTGAAATGCGGGCTGTCTATGAATGGTAATTTTCGTCGCTCGTAGGAAACATATGCCTTATCTGCACTTTGCATGACTGTCCCTCTTATCAGAGAAAATTAAATCCCCTTTGCCCCAGAAACTTATTTCCAAAGGTATATCGAAAACATAGGCAAAATGAGAGGAAAAAAAAGAAATCAGCAAAAGCAGGAGTAGCTTTAATAAATTAATATAGACAGTCAAAGAATGCATGTGGCTA